>NC_091944.1:25442331-25612331 GCF_041260155.1 Ptychodera flava | reverse complement strand
ATTACTTAAGTTTCATGCATCCTGCAATCCTAAGATAGAAGTGAAAGGATTCCTAGCTTGACAGTCTTACATATGTTTTGGAGGAACAATTCTATTTGTAGGTGGTGTTAAAATTTGAAAAATAATATTTGTTTTGAAACCAACTCAGAGCGTTTGCTTAACAGTGTACATTTGTCAGCATTGATAATGTGCAGCTTTACTGATATACAAAGATTACATCGTTGCTTATGCAAGAGTAGCTCGATGCTTTATCAATAATTGACCACGAAATGTCAAAGACTTGGTATTTCCTTTTTAAGTTCCATACAAACTTTGGCAACTCGGTATTGTTTTTGTATCTCTCGTTACAGGACGATTGCATGTGGCTAGTGTAGCGCATCTGAAAGAGGTTATCAGAGAGGCCGATATAAAAGTTCTCTGCGGTGAACACTTTCTAAAGGGGTGTAAACTTCACAGGATGTTCAACAGGAACACAATAAAAGTGAGTTATAGCTGTATGAAGAATATGGCAAGGATAATCAAAACGCATAATAAGAGGGTAATCACTGCAGATCAGCGTAAGTATCAACCAGCTGATTGTAATTGCCGGGTCAAGTCGCCATGCCCCTTGAAGGGTAGCTGTCAGGTCAAAAGCGTGGTTTACAAGGCCAAAGTGTCAACAGATGACAACGAAGAGAAGGTTTACATCGTGTACTTGAAGTAATTTGTTTACTGATAATGCTCTGCTTAGCAGCGAGCACTCTAATTTCCCACAAGGGCATCTGTATACTTCCATATATATATATATATATGTATATATATATATATATATATATATATATATATATATATATATATATATATATATATATATATATATATATATATATATATATATATATATATATATATATATATATATATATATATATATATATATATATTATATATATATATATATATATATATAAATAAAGTGTAGTGTTAACGGGAACTAAGGCAGTTTCAAGGTAGGCGTTGTATTACTGGTCAGTTTCGTGTAGGTAGAACCTACACTCATCAGATACCGTAGCCTATTGAACAAGAACGCGGTGCTCAACAGAAATTATGCGTTGTACTGGACTGAATATGCAAATGAGCCTGAAGTTGAATGGCAGTGGAAAAAAGAATGGGGAGTGACAGATGGTGATGATTTGTCTGTCTCATGAATAACAGTCAGGTAACAAAAATTCTTGTGGAGAAATTTGCTGGAGTGGCGACATGTGTTAACGAGTTCATTGCGTTTGTTAAGGGTGGCCAATTGGGGTTTGCATATTATAAAGTATTTCTCCCAAAGACATAAATTGCATCTGTTGCTGATGGGGCTGTAGGGTTTGGCTTGTTTTAGGATTTTCCATGTGATGTTGTAATTGATGTTTTTTTCCTTTGATGTCCATATGTATTTACTGAGTTCTGTGCTATTCTTTTTGGCTGGGTTTTTGAAGGATGCTTTGTGGTTGTTAAATCGGGTTTTCAAAGTGCCGGCAGTGAGACCTACATATGTCTGATTTGGTTTGCTGTCCGGGGATGAGACTGTGGCTTGATAAATGACGGATTCGGATAGGCAGTGTCCAGACATGGGGCATGATGACCGCACTTGGCAGTTGCATGGTCTTTTCGCACTGTTATCTGTTTTATTAGAGATGATTGTTTTGTTGTGGCCCTGGATAGATTGTGCTGTATTGCTCATGGTGCTGTAACTGATTTTAATGGTGTTCCGGTTGAATATCTTGTGGAGGGCGTGGTCCTTGGTGAATTCTTCTTTGATTATTTTCAGGAACTCTTTTCCGACGTTGGTGGCCACGTTTTTGCTGTATGGCGGGTTGTACCAGATTATGTTTCTGTTGCGGTTTCTTTTGCTGGCTTGTGGTTGTGTTGATGGTGGCGAAAACTGGAGTTTGTGCTTATATCCACTATTGTTAATGGCTTGTTGGTAGAGTGGGGCGGCTGCGTTGAAGGACTCTTCATCACAGGAGATTTCTGCAAGGCGTTTGTTGATTGATGCTGGAATGTTTTTGAGGATTCTAGGTGGGTGGTTGGATTTGCTGTGGACGTATTGGGGTGCATTGTTCGGTTTGGTGTACGGCATGTATTTTCCGGTGTTCAAGTTCAGGGTGATGTCAAGGAAGTCGACTATTTTCTTGTTTGCCTCGATGGTGATTTTGAGGCCATTGCGGTTGAAGATGGCGCACAGATCTTTTTTAATGAGTTCAACTTGTCTTGGTGTGGCTTTGGTAATGCCGAGGCCATCATCCCTGTAAAGGCCGAAGTATTTGCCATGTTTCTTAGTGATGTGGTGGAGTAGAAAGGCACCAACGAGCTCGCATGTTTCAGCGCCATTATAGCTACCCATGGTAATGTCGAATAGGTTGGTGGATGATTTTTTTGCCCAATGTTTCGTCCGCAGAGAACAAACACGACTTTTTCGCGTGAAGGATGATTGTTCTTTCGTCGCTGGTTATATTGTCAAAGTTGGACGCGAAATCCAGGGCAGCGTTGAGTAGGTCGGGTGATATGGATGGGTAAAAGTCCACCAGCAATACTTGCAATGAACTTTCATATTATCTTTACGCTCCTCTCGTGTCGAGCACTCTCTGCAACTGGCTTTGACTATTTAACGAAGAACATCGCGCTGCCAACAGAACGTGAGTACAACAGAAAACTGACTGAGAAGACTGAACACCTATGTAGACACATGAGATGGAAAGCATACTTCTTCCTTAACCCAGATGTTCGAGCCGTTCAGAAGGAAACCTATGGTTTCAACTCAAAAAAGACGCCACCGCAAATTCCAGATCGCATAAATAAAAAAGTTATAGAAGCGACAGGCGTCAACCAATGGAAGAACACCGCATCGGTTCTGAAGTGGTACAACAACATCAATGACAAGGCACTTCACTCGTTTATTGTATTCGATGTGGTGGACTTTTACCCATCCATATCACCCGACCTACTCAACGCTGCCCTGGATTTCGCGTCCAACTTTGACAATATAACCAGCGACGAAAGAACAATCATCCTTCACGCGAAAAAGTCGTGTTTGTTCTCTGCGGACGAAACATGGGGCAAAAAATCATCCACCAACCTATTCGACATTACCATGGGTAGCTATGATGGCGCTGAAACATGCGAGCTCGTTGGTGCCTTTCTACTCCACCACATCACTAAGAAACATGGCAAATACTTCGGCCTTTACAGGGATGATGGCCTCGGCATTACCAAAGCCACACCAAGACAAGTTGAACTCATTAAAAAAGATCTGTGCGCCATCTTCAACCGCAATGGCCTCAAAATCACCATCGAGGCAAACAAGAAAATAGTCGACTTCCTTGACATCACCCTGAACTTGAACACCGGAAAATACATGCCGTACACCAAACCGAACAATGCACCCCAATACGTCCACAGCAAATCCAACCACCCACCTAGAATCCTCAAAAACATTCCAGCATCAATCAACAAACGCCTTGCAGAAATCTCCTGTGATGAAGAGTCCTTCAACGCAGCCGCCCCACTCTACCAACAAGCCATTAACAATAGTGGATATAAGCACAAACTCCAGTTTCCGCCACCATCAACACAACCACAAGCCAGCAAAGAAACCGCAACAGAAACATAATCTGGTACAACCCGCCATACAGCAAAAACGTGGCCACCAACGTCGGAAAAGAGTTCCTGAAAATAATCAAAGAAGAATTCACCAAGGACCACGCCCTCCACAAGATATTCAACCGGAACACCATTAAAATCAGTTACAGCACCATGAGCAATACAGCACAATCTATCCAGGGCCACAACAAAACAATCATCTCTAATAAAACAGATAACAGTGCGAAAAGACCATGCAACTGCCAAGTGCGGTCATCATGCCCCATGTCTGGACACTGCCTATCCGAATCCGTCATTTATCAAGCCACAGTCTCATCCCCGGACAGCAAACCAAATCAGACATATGTAGGTCTCACTGCCGGCACTTTGAAAACCCGATTTAACAACCACAAAGCATCCTTTAAAAAACCCAGCCAAAAAGAATAGCACAGAACTCAGTAAATACATATGGACATTAAAGGAAAAAAAACATCAATTACAACATCACATGGAAAATCCTCAAACAAGCCAAACCCTACAGCCCCATCAGCAACAGATGCAATTTATGTCTTTGGGAGAAATACTTTATAATATGCAAACCCCAATTGGCCACCCTTAACAAACGCAATGAACTCGTTAACACATGTCGCCACTCCAGCAAATTTCTCCTTAAGAATTTTGTTACCTGACTGTTATTCATGAGACAGACAAATCATCACCATTTGTCACTCCCCATTCTTTTTTCCACTGCCATTCAACTTCAGGCTCATTTGCATATTCAGTCCAGTACAACGCATAATTTCTGTTGAGCACCGCGTTCTTGTTCAATAGGCTACGGTATCTGATGAGTGTAGGTTCTACCTACACGAAACTGACCAGTAATACAACACCTACCTTGAAACTGCCTTAGTTCCCGTTAACACTACACTATTTTGCTCTGGATTCGCAGCATCGAGCACTCTGCCAGCAATACTGCAATGAACTTTCAATATATTATATATTATATATATATATATATATATATATATATAATATATATATATATATATATATATATATATATATATATATATATATATATATATATATATATATATATATATATATATATATATATATATATAGACAAAAAGATCTGTAGAACGGCAGGTTGTTCTAAGATTGACCTTACTTCCAATCCCAAGAGTAAATTTTGATGAGCAACGTTTCGATGTGGCTAGCACACCTTCATCAGGCTCTATTTACTAAAACAAAAACAATGTGCGCATGACCAGATCAGACAACGCGGGAATATTCACGTGACCCAAAAGGAGACCAATAGCACGAAAGCAACTAATTTTGAATTCCCGTAGGCTCGTAATCATTCAAACCCTGAGGATACATCGTTTCCGCTTTGTTAATCCATAAACTTTCTAGCTGTTTCATAAGTTGTGTGTTAGGATCTGGTAATCGGCAGAGGATTACGGCTGTCAAAGCATTATCTACAATGAATGACCAGGCAGCCTAAAATGAGGCACTACATAAGGAGACCTGTCCTTACGATTTGTTTTGATATTAGAACGATGGCCATTCATTCTTTTATGGAAAGATTGTGTTGTCTGCCCTATATATTGAATATTACATGTGCGACAGGTTAAGGCGTATATAACGTTGTTTGATTTACAATTAACGTCATGTTTAATTTGAAAGGATTTACCAGACACTGTAGATATGAAATACTTTGTGTTCTGTATAATAGAATGAACAGTGACCCATGCGAGCTTCGAACCCACATCCCCCATATATAGATATATAGATATATACACCACACACACACACACACACACACACACACACACACACACACACGAGGAGGGATACTATCGTCATACAGGGGAACCCTTAGTTTTCGATGAAGTCACAAAACTTCAAAAAATGGGAGTTTATATATATATATATATATATATATATATATATATATATATATATATATATATATATATATTATTTTTTAAATCTTTGTCTTGCTTTCGTGAATTCATTCAATAATATTGACAAAAATAAACTTGTTACATTGTTTATCCCATATTTTTTAAGACTACATGCAGGTTACTAGGGAGATGTCATTGCCAGTTGAGTGTGAAAAATATGGAGGAAATGTTGGTGCTTTGATTGAGGTAGTCCAAGCTTTGCTTTCTTTCCTCAAAGAAAGTTTAAACCAACCCCATTTGAAAGCAGGAAATGAAAATCTTGCTGAACCGGGATAATTTTGTCACTAGAGAAATATTTCCAACATATGAAATCTAAACTGGTCGCCATATCTGTGTTTACTCTGTAGTGAAAAATAATTAAGATTTTCGATTTTTACAAAAATTAGCAAGTGAAAACTTTATTTACTCCATGAACTTCAACATGTACTTTTCTCAAGGTAGAATGCTCCCAGGGTACAGATATTCGGACTCTCAAAGCCCGTTTTGAGTCCATAGCTACCACTTGTTGAGACTCATTTAGAATAGAAAATTTTATTTCCCCCATAAAGCTAACACATGGATGGCGGCCGTTTCACTTTAATTTCAAGTGTCGGTAAATACATGTATTGAGTAATCTGTTTTTCTTGTCCTAATTTTTGCACAGCGCACTCTTCCCCCCCCCCCAATTTTTGCATAGTGCCCCATTCATTGCTTTTCTTGATTTCCAAAGGCAATGGTTTAAAGTTTCAGTGAAGTAAGTTTTGGGAAATATTTATAATAAGTATTTCAATTTTGAGTTGAAGTTTGTGTACGATGAACGATATAAGCGAGTGCTTCATGAATTTTACAGTGTGTGGCGGTTTTGGCGTTGGCAGAAACGTGAACCACGCATGTTTAGGGGCGAGGATTTAGCCAAGCTGTTTTGACTGCTGATTTCTTCGCTAGGTATAAACTGTAGGTGCCGTAGGTCCTAGCTTCTTGATTAAACTTTTCTAATAACTTAGGCTATCAAACAGCACAACAACCATTGATCTGGCTGGAGCTTTCCCAGGCTTGCCGGAAACACAATGACTCATTGCCACTTCCCAATAATATTTGACAGTTGCTTTCTTTCCTTGTAATCCGTTAGTCTTTAATAAAAAAATGTCCAACATACAGAAGCTTAGGCTTAACTTTAACTGTCTTAACATGATGACTCTCTCATGGGTAAGCAAATCATGAGTCACAAGCTCCCTAGCTAAAAACATTTACTGATACCCGAGCCACAGTTTCCATTGGCACGCCGGCCGCCAGTGACTCGTTTAACTTTGTGAAGTCAATATTTTCACTGCCTGCTCTCAAACTGCAAAATGTGCGGGAAAAACTTGTTTTTGGCAAGAGGAGTTTTGCCTAAATTAACGAATCTTCTCAACCGAAAATATGGCAAGATACCAAATCAGTTCTTTTTAGCGTACATACATACACTATATGACTGTACTGTGATACTGTTGTGATTCCCAACTACCTCTATGTGAGCCTTTGGTGAACCCAACGATCCTATGCAATCGAGATAAAATTCAAGCCGTAATTTCTGATAACTACGTTTTTATCCTAGAATTGCACGATTTCTGAAATTGTGAACCTTAGTGAAGAATGTTATGTCAGTTGAGTTAGGCTCGGCATGGAGCTAGATCCGTTTCTTGCTCCATGGACTCGGTAACTATCTTTCTGTTCACTTTGCTTCGATTACTTTAGGCAAAACGCTTCTCTATATCATTTGATGCTGATTCACTTTGCTACTCTCCTAATTAACGCAAGCTTTCAGCCGCTTGACTCTCTTCTTCCAAAGCAAATACGTTCGGAATGTATTCTCATCGATCGCCATAGCGTACCTTTTAGCAAGTGTAGCGATGACGTTGGCAAGGCGACTTCTGCAGCTGAACTGCGTACAAATCGCCATGCAAATGATATGCCAATCTAACTTCCAGTTGTATGAGGAAAAATTACAGCACTGCTAGATCACCAAATCTGTACGAAATTCAATCAAATTTGATGAAATTTCCTGGACAAATCGCTCTAATTAGGAAATTTCGTTAAATATGTAATATAAACATTAATTGACACGATACTGCATAGTATCTCTATCTCATGTTAAAGGAATGTGAGCTCAAAATCTTTACCAGATTTCATGAAATCTGATGAACCATTTCTTGACATATCAGCCAAATTACGAAATTCACTACAACATATGCACGCCATTACACCACAAAAAGATCAACATCTGTGCCACGTTTCATCAAATTTGACGCAGCATTTCTAGACATCACACTGATTACGAAAGTTCATCAAATATGCAAATAAGCAATTAATTGACATGATGCTGCCTAATGTCTTTACACAATATTACAGTACTGAGAGATCAACATCTATACAATGTTTCATCAAATTTGTTGCAGTGTTTCTGGAGAAAGCCTACTGATTAATAAAGTTCATTAAATATGCAAATTATCAATTAATTCCCATGACACTGCTAAGTGTCTTTGAACACTGTTATGAGACTGTGTGCTAAAGATCTGAACCAAGTTTCATCAAAATTGCTGCAGTATTTCTAGGTCATCATCTTAATCATAAAAAGTAATCAAATGTGCAAAAAACGTTCGAAAGGGTATGGTTGAAGGTTTCTTTACAGAGAGTTAGTGCAAACATGTCTTTAAACATTGAGGCTCGCTCTACCTTAAAGTAAACCTATTATAATCAATATTGCCTAAAAACACCCTTAATATTCCAATATTAGAAAGGTGGAATATAATATTTGACATTCCTCTCACCTGAGCCCACATTCAGGGCAAGAGGTTTAGTCCTGTAATAATACATACAAATCAAAAGGGGATCTTCGTGTGCAGTGGGCTTACCTTGGAATGTTGACTAGAATATTCGAAACATACATAACGACATAATAACGGATACAGTGTGTTTCAGGGGAAAACCCGACAAGAACAGATAGCATACTATGTTGCAGGATTAAACAGCAACAGATGTATACTGAGTTTTACCGGTTTTGATTCTGAAATAACGCAAATTATACAACCCTGGGCTACTTTGTCTTTCATATTTTAACGTATATACTTTTCTTGAAGAAAGATTATCCTTCATCAAAGGGACTGAAAAGTTACTGTGGTCCTTTGATGAGTGTCGGCATTTATGAGTGATTGCGGTTTAGCTTCTACGAAAGGTCTTACATGTACGTATCGAACCTAGATTCGATTCTGTTATCGCAATGAATTCAGTGTTGCTTCATACTGGAAATTGTTAGTATAGCTACGCAAATGTCATAGTCCATGAATATTTTGAAACACTGATTAATGCATATTTCTTATTTCTTTGTCTTTCGGTGTTATTGCATGGCCTACACCACATTCCTGCGTCAATGTTACATATTGCGACGCGAAACAACCTATATTTTATTTACCCTTTTCCTCGTTACTCATTTTCAACATATTGTATGTCGCACATTTGATAAGAAGATTTAAACTTAAAGTGACATGTAGTGTCTCAGAAAAAAAAGATCAAGAAGAAGCTGAAGACGTATATTGCTATACAGATTGTGTTTCCGTCGTTAATTTCAAATTTGAAATACAACTTCAAACCAAATACTGCACTTACCGCAATCTGTTGGCCTGTTCAGCATTAAAGCTCCAGTTCGTATGTATACTTCGAAACATATCCACTACAGAAACAGAAGTCCTCGATTCGCTAGTTTCATTGACTCGTTTTCCTTCATTTAGGCGCTCTATCGCGCTACCGTTGATATTACCTGCCGCTGTTGTGTTTCGCGTTGGTAAACTGCAATTATATCCATTATACGTAGAAACATCGCATTTCAATTTTTAACCATAAACTCGAACCACTTTATCAAATTTCGTATGATTTCTTTCCGTGGCAGACAAAATGTTATTTTCAATTTTTCTGATCATATCCGTCCTTAAACCGGCTAAATGTAGTACCATTATGAAATGTGCTAATCCGGCGAAGGCAAGAAAAGACTTCAATGACTTCCGTATTTTCATGTTCACAAATGAGAGAGAGAGAGAGAGAGAGAGAGAGAGAGAGAGAGAGAGAGAGAGAGAGAGAGAGAGAGAGAGAGAGAGAGAGAGAGAGCGTGATGGATGTCACTTCATAAACTCAACGGCTGGTTTAGGGGCCGTGGATAATGAAAATATGCGCACAGTAAAAGCAACAATTTGGCTCAATACCCCTTTGTCTAAACGAAAGTTTTGAAGTTCGAAAATCCAATCAAGCCTAATTCTGAATCAGCATACCTACACTCTATTGGTAGTTATATCGCAATGAAATCAAGCATACGCTACCACCCCCTCCCCCATGCATATCACCTCTAAAATCAATCTTTGTTCAGCGCAGACTCGACCATGACGCAACAAACAGAATGAACTGAAATTAAACAGTGTATCAAAAATAATTGTTCCGTTATACTGATTTTCACCCCAGAGGTATTATATCGCTAACAAATACTCTAGCTTGCCGTTTATAAGCCGTAAATAACTACACAGCGAACTTGATGGAACACAAATGTATTACGATAAAGACGAACATCAAAGTGTATAAATGCTGAGGTTTGATGTAAGCATATGTTAAATCATTCAATGTAGGAGGTCCTTACCAAACGCCCCGGGTAAGGAGTTCAAGCCCTCGTCACAAAACCACTTGTCGTTTCACAATTATTAAGCTTTCACAGGTACCACTGTAATAGGGGAACAAAATTTGAATCGTTCTGATCCAAGCTGAGTAGTAGTTCAGGAACTGACCCCTGTCACCACCTACATAACATGACAAACGCACCGACCGTCGACAAGTGCGGCAGATAATATTGAAATATTCGCCTCAAAAGTGAAAGACTTAAAATGTTCAAACGTTCCTTAAGCGATCTTTCAAGCATAAAAAATCTGGGATCATCGTTCAAAGTTTGGTACTAGAGAAAAGTTATCCAAGATTTAGCCCTGTGTTATCCCTATGAAGAAAAATCTAAATTTCGATTTCGAAAAACTATGACGGTAAACATTTTCTCACACCATGAGCTCTATAACGAGTCCTCACAAGTGGTAGATCAGGAAATATTCAAAAAGTTTAAGAGTCCAAATATCTGTCCCCGAGGCACATGCTACCTTTAAGTGCACATATTTCTCTAGAATTGAACATAGTGATATATAACTAACTACCAATGGATTAGAAACGATAAGACCGCATATGAAACGTAGAGAACTATGAGAAATGAAAGAGTATTAAGAATGTTGTACCACGTCTTAGCGTTATTGGCCTTCAATTAGAGGAAATGATACACGATGAGTCAAATAACTCTTTGGTCGACGAGTTAATTACTATTCTACTTACATGAGAGATTATCCATTATATTACTGTACATTTTGACCATACAACTTGAGGATAAAAAAATTCCCCTTTTTTTCTGATCGTCGCCTTCATAACTTCGAAACCTGCGTGTTATGTCTCTCCCCTTTCTTAATCTTGGATTTGAATAGGGAAACGGTTAAACAACAACACAACAGTCATACAGGTACACTTATGAGATACAATAAGCTGACACAGTGAAGGCTTTCACTTCATGTGGGCCAAATTTTAAACGTTTATCTCTTGTTCGCGAGCAAGGTATCGGTGCACGTATATTGTGATACCCTTGTCTGTTGAGTTTGGCAACGGTCGTCTTTTATTCGACTGACCATGAAATTAGGGCAAAATTTAAATCTAAATGACAAGCCAAACAAACGGGGCGTGTCCAGTATATGTATACGTGCCTCTCCCACGTTGACATTATACCTTTGTACATTCGGTTGAATCGAATGTTCCAACTTTTCCCCACACAGAAGGTGAACAGGTTGGACCAGTCACACCTCTCTTAACCCTACCGTTCTCAACGTTTATCTCGTCAATATATCCATCTCACGCTTTTAGCACCTTTTCCTAGATTCTCGAACTTAACTGGTCAAAGTTGGCTGTTCTGGCCGACTTGGCAAAAGGGAAAACAGCTAACCTTCCGGTGCAGCCAATAAAGGCTAAAACAAGTGAAGAAAAATCATCTCCGTGTCAGCGGAAATTGCGTATTGAAAAAAGACGTTCCTTGTTCCTTGGCAACAAGATCATAACATAACAACTAGTATTCTCATTCCTTTTTTTATTGGTAAAAAGACAAACATCAACCGAAAAATTTATAGGTATACCAAATAATTGAGCAACCTACGAAAAACAACATTACTCGCGAAAACATGCGATAAGGCAACGCTTCAGTTGAAAATATAATAATGATAATAATAATAATAATGATAATATTTTTATGGCTTGCTTGTAAATATAGGATTTACGTCACAATTGTGACAATAAAAGTGTGATACAAAAATAAGTTCAAATTTTCTTCAATAAAGATAAAGTATCACAGTATGATAATATTAGCTAATAATAAATATAATTAGATATTTCTTTGTTTATATAAAGTAAAAATATAATCTGCAAGTTGTTTATTAAAAGATAACTCTTGTTTTGTTAGTAGAGAAATAAGCTGATTTTCAGTATTGTCGTTTGGGAAATTGATTTTACTGAAAAAGTTCTTTCTTTGGATTTTGTGTTTCTGACAGACTAATAAAAAGTGTGTTCATCTTCAATACTGTTGGTGTTACACTCATTGCAGTATCTTTCAGTAATTGGGGTTTTTTGACCAGTGTGTCTCCCTTTTTCAATTGCTAGATCATGATTGCTAATGCGAAGTTTGGTATGTAATTTTCTTTTCTCACCTTGTAACTGTGTTAAGTAGGGTTCTAATCTAAAATTACGTTTTATTTTGGCATACATTCTTAGTTTACTATTTTCATAAGTGATCAATTTTTTCCAAAAGACTTCATAATTGTTCGTTAAATTTGTTTTCATTAATCCAGTTATAACTTTGTGGTGTTTAAGTGATGGAGCTTTATCGAAGAGAAAGTCCATTCCATTGTCTTTGATTAAAGCACTTAAACAGTTAAACCAGGATCTATTGTTAGTGTTGTTTACCATTTACTCCAGAAAAGTTTCTTTAGCAAGATTACAATGTGGCAGTTGTACGATATGAAGCCAGTGTTTAACAATATTAAGTTTGATCTCCAGTAGAAGTAGGGATTGTCCTAGTTCAGCCCTCACAGCGGCATTACAAGCTTGTCTATACACTGTAAAATGTTCTTACAAAATTTAATGTGCAATTGCTGATTTATCCCACTTCTTGTAATCCATGAAATCTTGTCCCCAAAGCTCTGAGCCATACAGTAAAACAGGTTAAGTGAAAAATTTGAATAGATGTAGGGAAAATTTTATCTTTTTGTTGTGCAATAAAACCCTTTTTAAACTATACAAAGATTTTGCTGCTTTATCAGCCAAATTTGTAATTGTGTCACTAAAACTACCATTTGCTTTAATTGTCAGTCCTAAGTATGTATAGCTCTTAAGAGATTTGATGCATGTACTACCATAGTTAAATAAGTGTTTATCTATCAAAGGATATTTATTAAAATTAATTGCTTGGGTTTTCTGTAAATAACCATCAAGTTTCCAATTCGAGCAAAATGTGTGTAGTGTATTTAACTCCCTCTGCAGACCTTCTTTTTAAGTAGAGATTAAGACTAGGTCATCGGCTTAAAATAATGAGTTAACTGGGGTATTATTCAACACTGGTGGTTGAGTATTTACTAGATTTGTTTTCAAGTCTATGTGTGTAGTTTTACCTAAACTTAGCTACGCTCTGACCAGCGCAGCGTCTCAGTTCATTTGTGTTCCACAATGGGGTATTAATATCCAGGCGAACGACATGAACCTGGCACTATATCGTCTTACAACAGTCAATCTATTTGGTTGAGCTGCAACACTGCCGTGCTGATGAAGGGTAGTTTTGCATTTACTTATATGTAATTTGAATTCGTACAATGCAGATGCTCTCCCTTTCGATCATCTACCTGCAAAACTGCAAGTTTGTACTTTCAAGCAATGTTGACATTTTGTTATCAACGCCGGCAGTTTGAACTCCTAAATTACATAGACTCAGTTCTTAAATACCTCGATGTTATACTGAAAGCCGTCTCCAGGTGTGTTTCCGTGTCAAACCTATTATAGCATATTTCATTAATACGGCAAGTATTTTCACTTCTCTGATTCT
Source organism: Ptychodera flava (assembly GCF_041260155.1). Lineage (NCBI taxonomy): Eukaryota > Metazoa > Hemichordata > Enteropneusta > Ptychoderidae > Ptychodera > Ptychodera flava. Next base: position 25,598,594 of record NC_091944.1, on the reverse strand, counting down.
TTGTACTTCTCTGATTCTTTACATCCATTATATTAATTGTAATGCCGACAACTGAACAAAGGCCTTTTGTTGTACACCTGCACACAAAGTACACATCCTATTACTACGCACATGGATATCATGTGTCTCTAGCACAATATTACAAGTCTTTAACATGAACGATATGCATCATCATGTTTAATACCAAACTGCAGTGCAGGTGTTTCGAGGATCTTTTAAAAAATGACAAAGAGCATGAGTCGTCGAGGCTTGCTAGGTGTGTACACACACATTATCGACAGGTGAAAGCACTGAGTTTCTACGCAACAGTCTCGTTCACAATTGATGACGTTTGAGGGCAATTTATGCACCCTGGCAGTATCGTATGTTAATGACTGTTTTATATGTGAGGCCTAAAGGCAACGTCCACCATGTTATTATCAGTGTTCAGTTAATGTATATAATATTAGGCTCAGATAGTATCTTTCAATCTGATAAGCTGGAGCAAGGCTTTATATTAACAAGGAGACCAGCTTAAAATTTGTAAGCTCATGCATATTTCGAGCAGCCTCTTGAGAACTCAACGCGCCATTACACTGGACAAGTCTACGTGTCGAGGTCAATTTTGATTGTTTAGTCTGGTGCAGTTCGATGAACTCACGAATGAAGAGTTTGTACAAGCAGAGACGGCGATGAAAAAAGAACATTTTTTAAATTTCTTCTATTAAAGTCTTGAAGTTAATGTGTAATCGATGCGTTGCATTACCATATCGCATGGAATCAACTGTGCAAGCGCGCGCGTTCTAACACGTTCTTTGTAGAGTTTGTGTTGGAGTTAGGCTTCTGAACCCACGTCCCAACTTCGCGCTCCAAGTAATATAACGATATCGTCGACTGGTATTTAACTTTCTCATATTATAATGAGGTTATAAACGGTGTGCTCGGGTATTTGGTTGTGAATATAAGACCCCTGGGGTGACAATCAGCATATTTAAATAGGAGAAATAACCATCGAGCGAAGCGCCAAATATTGCAATTTTCATCCCAGAGGTCTTACATTGGCAACCAAATGCCCTGGCTTGTCGTTTATAACCATAAATAACTACATAGCGAACTTGATGGAACACAAATGTATGACGATAAACACAAACATCAAAGTGTATAGAAACTGATTGTTTTTAGGGACTTAAAAAAAGAAGGTTTGATGTGAGCATTTGTAATAACATTCACCATTGCGGCCCCTGATGTTTGCTTACTCACTCTCCCGTGTATCCCCCTGTCATCTATACATTACCTCATCAAGAGCGATGACTTCTGCTTTCGCTGTACTACTTGCTGACTGCCTTGTAAGATTATGTGGACTTCAAATTCGTTTTGTAGGAGCTAATTAACGCGAGTCGTTGCCAAAGGTGAAGCTTGAAATCCACAGTCGTACGGCACTATTATCAACATATGAACGGTTATTCCTTTGTTTTCTTCGTGTCCTACTGTTCAACTGGTTTGAGGTCCTTACAAAACGCCCCGGGGAAGGAGTTCAAGCCCTCGTTGCAAAACCACCTGTCGTTTCACAATGACTTAGCTTTCACAGGTACCACTGAAATATATGAACACACTTTGAATCGTTCTAATCCAAGCTGAATAATAGTTCACATCGATGGCAGCAACTGACCTCTGTCATCACCTACATAACTTAACAAACGCAACGATCGTCGGCAAGTGTGACAGATGATATTTAAGGTAGTATGTGCCTCAACAATGAAAGACTTAAAATCGTTCAAACTTTCCTCCAGAAATCTTTCAACCATTCTCTGTCAAAATCAAACATAATATCCGTGATCGCCGTCCAAATTTTGGTACTAGAGAAACAAATTACTCAAGATTTACAGATATTTTAAATCCAACACGATTGGAACTAATTTTGGATAATTGGATATTTATATTTTTCAAATTTCTCAAAAGTGTTAGGTGCTCTGTAGCTGAATGTTGCAATATTACAAATTACTCATAAAAACAAATGTGTAATGTAAAAAGAAAAGCAGATGAGATTACATTTTTAGAATAAATTGATATAACATCATCATCCAATTATCCCAAATTAGTTCAAATCGTGTTATCCATATTAGCCGCTATCCCTGTGTTATCTCAATGAATTTCAAAATTTAGATTTTCGAAAAACTACAGTGAACATTTTTCTCACACCAAGAGCTTCAAACAGAGCCCCACAAGTGGTAGATCAGGAGAACATTGGAAAAGTTTGAGATTTCGACATCTGTCCTCGAGGCACAAGCTACCTCTAAGAGCACACAATCCCTCTAGAATTGAATAGAGTAATAGATGACAACCAAAGCAGAGGAGTTTCAGGATTAGAAACGCCAAGCCCGCATACGAAACGTGTAGAAGAACTATGAGAAGTTGACCTTAGCGTGATTGGCCCTCAATTAGGGAAATGATAAATGATGAGTCGAATAACCGTTTGGCCGACAGGTTAATTACTATTCTATTTAATAGATTATCGATATATTACTTTACTTTTTGACGACACAACTTGAGAATAAAAAAGTTCGATTTTCTTTCTGTTCGTCGCCTTCATAACTTAGAAACCTTTGTCCCTTGTCTCTCGCCTTCCTTAGTATTGGATTTGAATCATTTAAAGGCTTCAACGACAACACAACAGTCATAATGCTATTCTATAGGTACACTTCTGAGTTACAGCTGACATCGTGAAGGCTTTCATTTCATGTAGGCCAAATTTTATACTTCAATCTCCTGTTCGCGAGAGATCTTTAAAAGATGTCCTTGCACGTATTAGTTGTGGTCTGTTGAGCTTAGCAATGCCGTCTTTATTTAACTGACCATAAATTGGAGCAAAATTTACATCTAAATGACTGGCCAAACAAACGGGGCCAGCCAGTACTTGCACACCTCTCCGACATTGACATTATACCTTTGCACATTCGCCCTTCAAGTTGAATTGACGCTATCCATGAACAAACATGGAAACCATTTTCATTATTCGTGGCACGGTCGTTAGAACACGGACCAATTTTCACCATCAAATTAGCCAAGATTTATGACATTTAAGTCCAATTCAACTGATATACTTGCCAAATAAACTGTTCAAATTTACCACGCCAATCTCACCACAGACTTGACCTGTACCTAACGATTGTAAATGTTTTAGGTAGTTAAATAATAACACATGAGAGCGAGGGCAATATCACGATTTATTGCCTGCCCAAGGGTTGGTGGTCATGATCGAAATATTGATGATGCCCGAGCCTACGGCTCGGGCATCATCAGTATTTCGATCATGACCACCAGCCCGAGGGCAGACAAAAAATAGTGATATTGCCCTAGCTCTCATGTGTTATTATTTTTATTATACCGAACAAGCAAACATGCAAAGAAACAAAAACACAAAGACTTCTTCGAGTACAGTTCGCCTTCTGAGTCCGGACCTTAGCGTAAAATGTTGTCAGTGCTGAGTCTAGGGTTGCCGCTGAAGTTTGCCGATCTCCTCGGTGGCGTATCCAAATTTGTTGCTTGCATAGTCACTGAACACAGAAATTGCATTCATTGTTGCCATTTTCGTTCGTTTGCTGTTTACTTGCATCAAAATATCGTCTAACTGTGCCGGTGACAGCTCTGCATGGCGTTTCGCAGCCATAATTTGCCGACTGCAAACAACAAGCAGAACAAGCGAACGACAATTTGTTTTGCACAGAAAGGAGGCGCAGTAAGTAAAATGACGTCATCAATGTAATATCAAATGCAGAGGGCATCATCACGTTCGCAGAGGGCATCGTCACGTTCTTTTACATGTCACGTAGTCGTGTTTAACCAATGGCAGTGAACGCTGAATGAGTGAGGTGTAATAATGATTAATGATGATCTCAACAAGTACAGTCATCCGTCCTACCTAATACTTATATTTTCCTGTTTGTTTTCAGTCACACGATCAAGACAAACTGGAAGGCTAATGGTTTCTCCAGCCTAAGGTCATCCAGCATATACACTTCAATCTTCAACGAAACTTCTCCTTGGTGAAGTTCAGTTCGAAAGCTATAATCAAGATGGCAAACTTCAAAGCTGTGGGGGCGCTCTGGCAGTGACATCACCAGTACTTAAATATTCCCATTGAGGAACAGACACCGGTATGATATAACAGAAGTACAAGATAACTATACCAGCATCTGACATGAACGTATAATGTTAAGGAGTACTCAGTGTCTGTGTTTGTATGTGTCACATGGCCGTAAGCTACAGTTCCCTAATGTTATGATTACCCACTGCATGGAGTGTTTCAAGTCAGGGGCTGTCTTCCGTCCTTTGAACCAATTACAAGAAGCCGCGTCGTCCAGGCAGTCCACGGTTCACTGGTGAGTTGGCTAAGGAAGACAGCTTAACAAATACATGTATGCGTTTATATATGTAAGAAAACCTTTATCCATATTAAATGTTCCCAAAATTGATAAGTTTATTAACCACAGCTAAGGTGTAGTTCCTGGCTGCAATATTATTCCGTGGTTATCGTAGGTTTTCACAAATTGCAAAAACCAGTATGGTTGCCAGTGCTAAACCATGTGACTGATCCATATACGTTGTACCAGAAAGTACACATACACTTATGATGATATAAGTAAAATTTCAGTTAAAATTGTGAGTTAACGTCGGTATAGGAGAAAATCTTTGAATCATTTTAACAAACAGTCATCTAATATTGCGCCCTAGTTGGGAAAAGGGCTTCGTAATTCGTCACGTAGTTTGTGGGGGACCGCGGTTTAAGAACGAAAACCAGCTCGCCTTCGGAATTCGCTGCTTCTTGGTTTCGAATCGCCCGGGCCGTCGATCGGGCCGGGTTGATTTAAACCTCCCCAACACCAACCCCCCCCAAAAAAACCCAAACAAACAAACAAACAAACTCTATGTGTGTGGGGTTTTCTTGCCTTCGAAATGTGGACAATGATATGTTGGAAATAATATAGACGGTGAGAACGCAACATACTTGTATCAAATGATGACAATGGACAACTGACATGTCTCGAAGCAGTAGAAATGTCTTTAGAAATGTTGTACAGAGTTGGGTAAAGGAAATGATGTGAGACCAGTCATTCGTTCCCTGGTTTGTCAACAGGACGACAACTGACCTCATCGCAGTAGCGATTGCTTGGCTTGAGCTTGGATGGAAACGGGTTTAAGAAGATCATTGTCTGCTTTAATCAGATGCAGACTGTTGTGAGAGATGGCTGTGGCATTTTTTCTGTGATAACATTGGAAGATTTTAGGCCCATCGTAGCAATGGGCTTGAATTTCTGCGGTTGACGCCAACATTAATGGGGAGCAATTTTAATAACTTGTTCAAAATCTATATTTGACTTGCCAACAAGAAATGTATAAAAGAGTCAAAACTGGCGTTGATCTAACAGCCACAACAAGAAGAATATATATATATATATATATATATATATATATATATATATATATATATATATATATATATATATATATATACCTATATATACCTTGGTTACATATATATACCTATATATATGTAACCAAGGTAGCTGAACTGTCGGTCAACTAAACCTGGACTCAAGTTCATATTACGCAATCAACAAACCAGGAAAGAATGATTATTGTACAATTTGAGTTGCAGTTTAACGTTGAGGTTTATTTTACTACACACTAATGATGATAAAAAAGTCTACAATGATTAGCCGGCAATACTGTTTAAACATTCAGAAACTCTAGACACGTCCCTATCAAAGTTCGTATCAATTACAGTGTTCACATAATAGACACTCTCCAGAATTGTTCAGGGTTCAGAGTCCACGTCGATCCTGTTGCTACGGTTACAAATTCCGTGATGTAACCTCTTCCAGTTCGGGTGGGAAACTGATTCACAAAACGTCCTCCAGAAAGTTCTCCTTTGGGATTAACTCATTAGCAGTCCAAACGCTTCCGTCAATGGGTTGGTATGTTGGGAAACTAGAAGTTCATAAGCCATGCAAAAAGAGAAGAGCACTTACAAGTTACATAAGCTCTTTAAGTCAGCAGATCGTGATATCAACTGGATCTTAATCCATGGTATGGCAATGCCATTCTAGTCACTATGTCAAGTTGAAGAAGTTCATTTTCTGTGGAACTATTGGTATTCAAAAATCAAAACAAAAAGTACAAAACTACTAAAGAAATTAATCTATTACTATGGAAGCTTGAGATTCAGAATTGCTCACAGTCCAATTGGGAAAGCACATGGCCTCTCCAATCTGCCTCACAATGGGTGTGGTCTCCAACTTCAAAAAATACACCATGAAAACACGTTACAAATTCAGTATTGCAACAAATGTGAAAACCTACCTAGAAGTTCATAAGCCATGCAAAAAGACCAACCACGAATTCCCTTAGACCGAGTCTCTGCCCGCACAATCACACCACTCCACGCAGTATCTGTCTGCTCGCAGTGCAATGTTGGAGATAACGGCAATCAAGGAATTCCATCTGATTACTTAACTGTCAGATGGGATGGAAGATCAAATCATGTGACTTACTTCGTAACCGGGGTTACACACACACACACACACACACACGCACACACACACACACACACACACACACACACACACACACACACACACACATATATATATATATATATATATATATATATATATATATATATATATATATATATGTGTGTGTATGTGTGTGTGTGTGTCACAGTGTGTGTGGGGGGGGACGTGGGTGTAGGTGTGTGTGTGTGTAGGTGTGTGTGTGTGTGTGTGTGTTGTGAGTGTGTGTGTGTATTGGAAATACATTTACGATTTACAATTTAAAACAGCTGGATGACATAGATTCGCTTATTCGTAATTCTATGTTGTGAGTCTTGTTTACCTGTTTTTGCGCATGTGGTATCTAGGATGTTCGTGTGTCACAGATATCATTAAATTGTCACTCATTTGCTTTCCCATTTTTTTCTTATTTTGTATAGTGGTGCTATAGATCGACAGCTTACTTTACTTTCTCTGTCAGTTTTATCGTCATGTCCCCTTTTACCATTGCATTTCTTGGTAAATTATATACCGTCAGTTTTGAAACACTTTCTGCGCATGCTTTTTTTTTCATTACAAATCATGGAGATTTACTACGTTTTAAAGTAATATCCGTTCCTTTGTCGGTGTACGTCAGTGCAAGCAGCGGATCCGTCAATATGGCAACGAAGATGTCTATTTGTCCGGCTATGCCTTGCTACCAAATTCTTCTTTCGTCCACGCGGATGCGCGGCGGGACACATGCATCCAAAACCAAAATATGGGATTTCAACGAAAGTAAGCAATAATCATGCTCCAAAATTCAACACAAATTTTCACGTGCTAGAGTTTTCCGTTTCATTCCCGTCTTTTCACAAAGACATTCATACAATGAACCTGATGGTAACACGTTCGACAGCTTAAAAAACCTGACTTAGGCAGTCAAATTCTGCAATTTCGAATAGGTTTGTATGAAATAGGGGAGACACAAGAAAACCTGTTGCAAATTATTTTTTTTATTTACCGACTATAACCAAGTCTTACTGTCATGTCTACTAAATCAACTTTATTACAGAAATTCTAAAATCAAATTTCTTGTACATATATTCACTTCTATTCCCTAAATTTATCGAGTGTCTATAAATGCATAGACACTGCCAGGTTTATGTTGGAAAAATCATATTTTTCTCATAGACTGCTGTATTACCCCTATTTGTAACAATCAACCCTATTTGTAACAAAACCTAATGATTTTCAACAAGGAAAAAAAAAGAAAATCGTTCCCAAAACTTCAAATATGCATATTTCATCAAGATTTGTCGAAACTCATTCTTGTTTTCTGACAGAAATCATATCAACCCTATGTGGGGTTATTTTTTGTTACAAAGAGGGCTGACTGTTACAAATAGGGTTGACATGTAAACCCTATTTGTCACAGTCAACTCCGTCAGAAAACAAGATTTTTTGACATTTGTGCCCCAATGTGGTGAATATTGCCCCGGAACAAACTTTTGGCATGTATCTGCACGACTTGATTATATCTTACGAGTAGGCCTCTTATCCCTAGGAACTGCACAACGAAATGTAATCTGACGAGCATTTTCAGAAAAGGAGCAGTTTCAGAAAAAAAAGGGAGAAAATCGTTCCCAAAAATACAAATATGCATATTTCATCAAAATTTCAACAAATACGGTCATGTTTTTTTGAAAATTAGGTTTTGTTAAAAACAGGGTTGATTGTTACAAAAAGGGTTAACACGTCACCCCTATTTGTAACAATCAACACGATTTGTAACTAAAGCAGTTTTAGAAAAAAATGAGTTTCGACAAGGACAAAAAAGAAAATTGCCCCAAAACATACAACAATGCATATTTCATTATGATTTCAACAAATATGGCAAAGTATCTTTAAAAATTAGGTTTTGTTATAAATAGGGTTGATTGTTACAAATAGGGGTAATACAACTGCCATATATAATGGAATAACGATTTTTTTAATTTTTCACGAAATTCAAAAATCAAATTTAATTCCTTGTACACATGTACATTGACTTCTTATCCTAATTTATGTATATTTGTATCACTTAACAAACATCTCTTAATGCACAGACATTGCTTGCTTTATATTAGAAAACTATTGGTCATAGTTTTCTCAAAGAATACATGTAGGCCTACCATGTCTAGTGTATCAACATTTTCGATGAAATTCAAAAAATCAAATTTCTCGTAAACACAAGCAATTTTCACCTCCATCTTCAAGCAGAATGCATTTGCATAAATTGGCAAACATATATAAATTTACAATATAACTAGATTTTTCAGGGGAAACATTTAGTATTTTGCCAAATAGACTCACATTTATTTTGATTTGATATTTGTGAACAAAGCAGTACATTGGCCACATGTTGCCTTCTAATAGTTCAGCAAAAAATTGTTACGCTCCCCTAGAAGGCATGCTTGAATTTTCATGGCCGTGAAAAAATGAAAAAAAGACATATCATTCTGCTTTTCTATATCCGAACATACGTAGAGTGAATCAGGGAGCTTGTAAACGTTTGGCTAAAAGTTTTTCAAAATATGTCTGTCGCACTGGGCAAAATGCTTGATATACAACAATATATGCACATATACCGATGCTGTACATGTGTCAAATACGTTAATTATACAAGTACGTATACTAATAAAATGCAAAACTACTGTATACACTTAATGTGCAAAGATCTGCATTGCGTATACTCATTTCCTGCATAGAAATACGCTACGTATATCAACGTATTGGAATGTTCCATATACAAAGATATACATTGCGTATGCAATTAATTTTGTGTTCCATATATGTCAATATACGTAAATATGCTAAGCGCATATCGATCATTTTGTCCAGGTCGGTTGCTAGTAAACATCAACTGTCACACTTTCCAACGTGCAATCGTATCGCGCCTTTTTTATGTAAATTTGCAAGCACTTCAAACTCTTGAGTCATGTTGTGGGACTGCCTCATGTAAGAATATTTTTCGTAGTAGTGATAGTGAAGGGGTTTGCCGTCTGGGTCTTCTGAGAAAGGCCAGAATCCAAAAAGATGAACTTCGTCGCAGAAACTCAACGCTGTAGAGAACAGAATTAACCCTGCAAAGAGGATGGAACTCTATTATTAGCAATACAAAAGGGGATTATGTAATGACAAGAAAAGATGTCCATATCTTTACTCTACCTTCTTAAAATAATAATAAATATAAAAGTAATCGTTGTAGAATTTTTTGTAAAATTACTAAATAATTTCTTCGTCTTTTCCTGTTGACGATATGATTTATTCCATATTTGGTTTGATCATGTCACGACAGAAAATAGTTAAATAAAGTATCACTTTGAATTGTTAAGTAGAAAGGTGAAAGGAACAAGTATATCATTGTTCAGTGTGCCCATGAGTGTAAATTACTTTCAATCACAAAAATCAAGAAGTAGTAATCGAGAGGATATTTCCACAGTTTATCATCAGGTAGTTATCACAATAATTTCAACTCGGTTTACAGTTTTAATTCTTTAAAGTTGTGTCAATCAACGCTTTATCAAAATCAATATTCTACTCGCCTGATGACGCAACCTTTTCTTTAATACCATACTTGTTGCCATAAAACCTCCTTATGGAATAAATGTGACGTCTATACGCGAATATTACATCGCTGTTCACAGACTTGTGTATATCTTGTGCTCGGAAGGTAGTGTTTCTCAGACTTGGGTAAACAAAAGCTTCTGTGTAGACTGTGGCATTTCCAAATTGCATTATGAGGTCATTCTTGTACTTCTCTGCTCCTCGCCTATTAAATCCCGAATAGCTGGGGAAAACGACAAATATAGGAATAATAGGCATTAGTTTTTGCAGTTATCTGACAAGCCAAGATTGCACTGCCTTCATTTGCTAAGTTAAATCGTTGCTTGTGATTTAATAGACTAAAGCATATGAAATGCGTCGTGATTTGTATAAATAGTCAAATTACTTGTGAACTGGACAAGCTTGTGAGAAGAACGTCCGACCCTACATGTACATACATTTGCGACAGAGCTCAATAACGCCGTTGAGGTATGCAGAAGATATAAAGCTTTTGGTCATAGCGTTGTAAAGCAGTGCATTGAGCAGTCTTTCTTCCATGTGAAGCAAACTTCAATCCTTTTTATATACATATAATATATATATATATATATATATATATATATATATATATATGTATATATTTACATATATACTGATAGAACTGAACGAGTTTAGAAGAAATTTCTTTGTTTTAAGAAGGGATTGGAGTAAAATGCTGATAATTATTTTACATTATGTTCTAAATTTTAAACTTCCGCCTCTTTTTATTGGTCGTCAACTTTTATACTCAAGTGTGCCAATTTTATTACCGATTGTCCAGATATTAATTGCTCCTTCTGGATGTGAGCTGGTCAGTGATGTTTCAATGGGGAACAAAGGCAGAGTGTGTGGTCTCCAGAGACAGAAAGTCCACTCTGAGGTAAGTAGTTCCCAGAAGTTGCCGAGGAAGGTAACTGGTTTGGATAGTAATGAAGTTTTGTCGCTTGTGTGCCCCTGGTCCAAGGAGGAGATTAGACGTCAAACAGCTTGCTGACTCAAACATAGGAGTCATTGTGAAGTATGTTGATGCAGCTCTTGAGCGCCCTTCTCGGGAGGAATTTTCATCCAAATCACCAGCGGTTAAAACATACTGGGTGTCGTCTGCACAGCTGCGCATGCACAACGGAATTCTATACAAGTTGTATGAAACAACTGACGGAAAAGCTGTACGATGGCAATTGATATCCAAAGGTGTATGTTACACTTTTGCTAACAGAGATCCATGATTCAAAGCTTGGAGTTTTTAGCGAAGATCAGGTTAGGGTACTACTGGTTTGGTATGAGCGTTTCTGTGCGAGCTTATATAAGACAGTGTGATGTGTGTGCTCATAATAAGCCATCTCGGGTCAATAAGCGTGCACTGTTGCAGATTCATACTTTAGGGGCTGATATGGAGCGTATAGCACTGGATGTGGTAGGACCGTTCCCTGAGTCCAAGAGTGGAAATCGTAAGATTGTTGTCGTAGGAGATTATTTCACTAAATGGGTGGAGGTATATGCCGTCCCTAATGAGGAGGCCTCCACAGTTGGCAAGGTTTCGATGGATAATTTCATCAGCCGTTTTTGTTCACCCTTGGAGTGTCACAGTGATTCGGGACAGAGTTTTGTGTCAAACGTGTTTCAGGAAGCGTGTATCTTGTTGGGAATGCATAAGACTTACACCACGCCTCATCCGCTTCAAAGTGACAGACAGATTGAACGTTAATTAGTCCTTGGCTGCGTACATACTGTCTTATATGGACACCAAGGATGGTCAATCTTATCTCGACGAAAATTTAAGTCTGGCTATTGCGGTGTATCGGCTCACTCCTCATCCATCTACAGGGGAGATGCCAAATATGCTGATGCTTGGCTTGAGACTTACCCCCACCCCCTGGAAGCAACGTTAGCGGCTGAGTTTCCCGATGATGTGGAAGGTGTTTCCACGGATTTCGTAATTAGTTTACGAGATAGGTGGCAAGACATACACGAGCATGGGCGAGAATGGCTAAATGTCACAGCAGGGCAACAGAAGTTGAGTTATGATCGTAATGTTGCTAAGAAAGGTTTCAAAGTTGGTGACTTTGTATTGCTTAGGGATGAGCGGCGAAGGAAAGGATATGCTCTTAAATTCCAAATGATGTTTGAGGGTCCAAATCTGGTTGTAAGCAGGATTTCAGATGTGGTGTATAGGATCCAGGAGACTCCCCGTTCTAAACCTCAGGTGGTTCATTACGAAGAGTTGAAGAGGTATACTGGGAAACTGTTAGACTCTTGGTTGGAAAAGGTGAAGTTGTTACCTTTAGATCAAAGACAACAGATTGGTAAGCCAGATGAAAGTGCTGGTGTGCAGACCAAGGGTGGCGGACATGATGCAACTGAGTCTCCAGTTGAAACCACTGTGGAAATAGACAGTGATATCAGCACTGTCCAAAACAACCAGTTGTCTCAATATTCCAGCCCTGAGGTCAAGTGCTCCTCTTCTGCCTTGTTTGGGGAAGGTGATCTATCAGCTACAGAGTTTTAGGTCATTGACGAGAACAGTAAGGAGGGTATTTCAAGTGTAAAGAAATCTGATGCTTTGAATGATAAGTCTGCGAATACTGATGACATGAACATTAATCGTTACCCTAGTAGGAGAGGAAAACTGCTCAGTACTATGGGTTTATTAATATGATTAGAAATGGCTTGCTAGGCTGAGGTGTAACTTTAGGTTGTATTGACACTAGATACTTTGTAGTTGAGTTGTTTCTCATTGAACCAGTGATATGGTATCGTAGACTACTGTTAGACAATTTGATTTGTGTTTTTCTTTGAGTTATAAGACTGGGTGTAGTAGTTATGGTTCTACACAGATACACCCATAGATGGGAAGACTGTTGAATTGTGCATAGCTTTCTTGTTTATGTAATTGTTGATATTACTTGGTGGTCATGTGCTTTTAGTATAACAATGATTAACTTTGTATCATGTGTCGGCAGGCGTCCTTGTTTATTTTCTTTTAAGTTGTCAAAAATCTGAAATGAGACAATGTGTCCTGGCATTGTGTTGGCCTTCAATCATAGGTAAACATCATTGTTCTCTTTCTTTCCATGAGTTTGAGGGCGTATTATAGTCTGGACCCCAATAATTGCAATTAACATGTTTTTAGGTATAGCGATTACCTATGTGTAGGTGATAAGTCTCACCTTGTGATTTATTTATTTTGGTTGACCAGTGCGGGTTGCTACTTTTTTACGCCTACCACCTTTTTAGTTCGAAGCATTTTCTGAAGTAGTGATTACCTGATGACTACTTTGATTGTAATTACCATCAACTTTACATGACCGACATTATAGACTGACTAACGCTCGACAACAGACGCACTTCCTTATTAATTTGATATTACCAGACTGAGTTTTTGTTGTACTACAATGGAGGGCTCTTGCATGTAGGCAAGGTTGTTGCCCTGTTGGTAGGATTCAATGGAAGGGGAGGAATTTTTGGGAGACCGAAAAGGACGCGAAACGGGGAATGTCGTAGAACGAGGTAGTGTTTCTATGATGTCATATGCATTGCACATGCCCCAATAGGATTTCTTGTCGGTCTCTTTGCGTGGAAGGACTGCTGGAAGGGGCGCGACCTGCAGTTCTTGTGATCCCTGGTGAAATTCGGACGATTGAGTTCTATCGACTGTGATCCCCGCACACGGTGGCCGTGAGTGATCGGAGGCTGGATCCACTTGGCCTCGATGTGGCTGAGGTACAAGTTCAGCTTGAACTTGTGGCAATCAACAACGCTGATGAACAAGGTTATTTCTTGTCAGTTGTGTCGAATTGGGGTGCCCATTCGGCTGGGAAATTCCACGACAATACTATCTATCTATCTATCTATCTATCTATCTATCTATCTATCTATCTATCTATATATCTCTCTATATATATATATATATATATATATATATATATATATATATATATATAATATATATATATATATATATATATATATATATATATATATATATATATATATATATATATATATATATATATATATATATATATATATATATATATATATATATACTCATATGTTTGTGTGATGTCACATGTACAATATTCCTCACAAGAATTGGATATGCAATGAACTGACTACTTAATACCTGATGTGGGTGGCAGAATAAGGTTAACGAACTACCTACTTGGAAGCAAACATTGAAGGATTACAAGTTATCAAATCTGTTTTAGAGCCAACATCTTCTGTGTAATTGTAGAGTCTTGCCATATTCAATCTGCAAATGAAACATACATCAAGAGATTTTTACGCTTTAAAAATAAAAGTTTAGGTGAGAAGGTAAGTATTTTGTAAACCAATGCCGAAAGAACAGTCAGGATTAACTGGAAATGCATTGAAAAAGAATGTAATGGTAAAGCCAAAGTTAGGCCAAGAAATAAAAGTTTGTTTCTCATCCTCGCGCGCGTCAATTCAGACCGGCCATGTCAACGTTTCATTGTTCATTAAGAAATAAAATGAAAAAAAATAAAAACAAAAATACAAAACGGAAGAACATAACACAGAGCAGTATTAACATAACTGTAAATAAAATAACTGACACTAATGTTCCATTCAGATTTCTACACACATGTCCCTGTTACAGTAAGCAGTCAAAGCTACGCATTGCTGCACAAAAGTCAAATAGCAGAAATGTTGCTTTACTAACGCAACACTGCTGTGCATTTATCTCTGCGTGCATTCCTATGTTGTTTTCATTTTTACGCGCGTTCTTGATTGTTGAATAAATGCAAGTTGAGAGAAAAAACTCACCTCATCAATTTTCAATATGTCTAGGATGAGAACCAAAATTTTGCTTATTTTTCTAGGGCTTATGGAATATTTACAGATAAGGAAACGAAAATAATATTTATAACACAATAGGAACTATTTTGTGATTATAAGATGAACAGTAAAAGTCTCCGAATATGTTCTCTAAGAGAGGGTTACTCAAAGCATTTAGTAATTATCAATTTTTCTAGTGAAATATCAAAATTGAGATTATCGAATTAAATGTTAAAGTAGTATAAAAATATAGTATTTAAAGCCATCTGCTTTTCAAAATTGTAAATCTATCCTTTTTGACAGTTTATTAAGGATATTTCATCTCATTGATACTCATTCTTGAAAATGTCAAGATTAAAGGTCAAAACTTGATGATTGCTGTATTGTTTAGAGGACCTGGATGCATTTGAAGGTTTCGGGATCATATCTGATTGCTTCTTTACTATTTCAAAGTGCCTCTCTAGGCCATTACTTAAAACAATGTTTAGGGGTCATATATAAGTGGTCCCTAAGGGACACATCAGTGTGGTCCTCAAAAGTTTTAAGGACTCATGAGGGTGGTCCCTGAAAGTTTCAAGGTCACATCCGGGTGGTCCCTGAAAGTTTCAAGATCACATCAGAATGGTCTCTAAAAGATCCAGGGACATATCAGGGTGGTCCCTGAGTGTTTCAAGGACTTGTCTTGGCGGTCTTTGAAAGTTTCACGGTCACATTAGGATAGTCATCGAAAGATTCAGGGACACCTCAATTGGTCCCTGAAAGATTCAAGGACTCATAGACTTAGTTATGTCCACGCTGCGATCACAGTTGCTGACATCATTGTCGAGATCGGGAACAGCACTGTCACTCCACAAAGAACCTTGGTAACAGACATCATATCCATCACCGATATCCAGTATTCCGTTGCTTTCCATGTAGTCCTGTCATTAAATAATTGCGGTAATGGACGTCCTACATTCAGAATCAGTAACCTTTCAGCATACTGCAACAAGCGAGTACATTACAATATTCAAGACTGCTCGTCTAAATCGACTAAAGGTTCAGCCACTGTCCAGTTCATCACATTTATGCCAGGGAGAACATGCCTTGTAGATCTCGTCGCGTGATAAATATGCAAAGACGTGTTTCGGCGCCGGCCGACCAGTCACACATCGGAGCCATGAGGACGCCGAGTTAAGCCATTACATAATCTTAACTTCGAGGTGCTGAATATTGACGCTTATGTGCAGGAAGTTGGACCAAATCTTTCCAGTGATTCCTCTGCCTGTCAGCTTTACCAAGTAATGCTTGTGAATGCACAAGATGATGAGCGAAGGTCACATCAGGATAGTCCTTGAAAGATTCAGGGTCTCATCTGGGTGGTCCTTGAAAGTTTCAAGGACTCATCCGGTAGGTCCCTGAATGTTTCAAGGTCACACAAGGATAGTCCTTGAAAGATTCAGGGTCACATCTGGGTGGTCCCTGAAAGTTTCAAGGACTCATCTGGGTGGTCCCTGAAAGTTTCAAGGACTCATCTGATTGGTCCCTGAAAGTTTCAAGGACTCATCTGGGTGGTCCCTGAAAGTTTCAAGGTCAAGTCAGTGTGGTCTCTAAAAGATTTTGGGTCTCCTCGGAGTGGTCCCTGAAAGCTGCAAAGACATCTCTGTACAGTCCCTAAAAATTCCAGACAAAAACAGTTGGTTCCTGCCGTTAATACTTTAAGGTTTCAAAAGACAGATGATATTGATTACATTTCTTTCTATCCACCAAAAATAGATCATTTTTAACAGAAGGGCTGAAATAGTTCAGTGATTTTATAAAATTTTCCAGCATTAATTAGCACACTCACAAGAAAAGGGTAGCTTAATCAAATTTACCAGGTCTCATTTCCTTGTATATGCAATAAATAAATGTACAAGACATTTCTTAACATCTACCAAATCATTGGAAAGAGAGATCACCAAAAACAGACACTAGAGCAGAACTTATTTGGGTAGAGGTAGAAGGCCATTTTCCCATCGAAAATTTAAAATGTTATAATGCACCGTTTTATGAGAATAGTAAATGCCTACAAATCAACCATGGAAAGGTAATTTGAATTTTGACTTAAAGCTAAACAAAATTGACAAATCAGTTACATTTACTGGGTTCTCCTTTCCTCAACGTGCGAAAAGCTAGACAAAAATGTAAAATTTGTTCGAGATGTATTTGATGATTGTGAATTATCAATAATTTATGAAATTTGCCCCCGCCTTCACACAAAAACACTGTTAGATTGATGATTTTTAAATACATTATAACAAAATGCTCAAGATCTTATAATCACAAAATAGATCCAATTGTGTTTTATGTAAACAACGAAAAAGGTCCAGCATGAAATGTCTTGGTCAGTGTACTTTCTTGAGTTTAATGATAAGATCGAGGAGTAACAAGTTATCGTTGATGACACAGTCCACACTTGTTAATTGGTACTTTGATTACAAGTCCTTGGAGAGGATAGAATCCTGTTGGGTCAGTGATTCAGATGAGTTCCATGGTGATGAAAATGTAAAAAAACATCGTAATTATAAAAGTTCATTAAATAAGTCAATTAAAAAACAATTGATAGGATTGTGCCAAACATTTTTGCATTCTATTATAGATATGAAGTGTAAATGAATAGACCCTTTCCGAAATTTGTCACCTGAAGTTGCGCATGAGTAATTATGCGCGTCGCCGGTTTGATCTAGTTCCGCTGCAGTCAAAGTAAATCCTCTGGAAAGTTCGTCGACTCTCTACGCAGGGTAAGTATTTGCAAACTCGGCTTCTATATTTCCTGGCAATTTTTGCCGTTTCGTAGAAAAAGCCTATGCGTGAAAGTCATCACACTAATTTTGTAAACTTTCTGTAGTATTAGCTAGCGAAACGTTTCTAATTTCTAACAAGGTAGAAGTGGTCGATCGTGCCATCTGCATTGTGTCTGCTTTAGTTCGATAACCACATGGCAGCCCTGATGTTATAAAAGCGTATTTTGGCAAAACCAAATGTTTTAAAGTATGGCAATAGCTCGGATATTACGTTTACTTATTACAAGTTTCAATTTGATTAAACGTTTGTAATAACTTAAGATATCAAACAGCACAACAACCTCTGGTCTAGCTGGAGCTTCCCAGTCCTGCCGGTAACACAGTGACTCATTGCCAGTTCATGCTTAACTTTAACTGAGTCATGATTCCTTCTCAGGGGTAAGCAAATCATGTTTGAGTCACAAGCCCCTTAGCTTAAAACATTTACTAAATACCCGAGCCATAGTTTTCATTGGCCGGCCCACCAGTGACTCCTTAAACTGTGAAGTCAATTTTTTTCACTACCAGCTCTCAAACCTAAAAAATGTGAGGGAAAAAGTCATATTTTGCATGGGGATTTTTGCCTAAGTTAACGAAACTTCTCAACCCCAAGGTATGCCAAGATATAAATCATTTCTTTGTAGCACACATTCACACATGATATGACTTTACTGTGATACTTTTGTGATTCCCACTACCTCCATGTGACATTTCGGTGACATCAACGACCCTAGGCAAAAAAAAAAGCATTCTGTCTCCTGATATCCATGTAATAATTGCGGAAATAAATGAAATAACAACAAAAATTACACAAAATAACACGATGTTTCAGAGTGGTGTCGGTACCGATGTCATATCCGCCATAGTTTTGAATGCCAGTCAAGCTAACTCAACGGACAATCATTTTTTCTTTTGACACGAGCGATCTCATTGCTCATAACATGGTCCAACTTGAAACGAATGATTTTTTTTTATTTCGAAGAGTTACACTGATGTCACTACAACAAATTTCAGAGTCATGTTGTTTTTATTTTGATCTTTTGCAAAGATCGTTTTATTTTCATGCTACAATTTACCCACTCTGGATAATACTTGATACATATCGTGACAGTTGATTTTTTACGTAGACGTGTGACAATTTCATTCATAATTTTGTTTTTACGAGATAAAATTCAAGCTGTAATTTCTGACAACTACGTTTTATTTCCAGAATTGCACGATTTCTTTAAGTTGGAACCTTAGTGAAGAATGTCATGTCAGTAGAGTTAGGCTCGGCATAGAACTAGATCCATTTCTTGCTCCAAGACTCGATGACCATATTTCTGTTCACTTTGCTTCGATTTCTTTAGGCATTAGGCTTCTGTATATCATTTGATGCTGGTTCAATCCGCTTCTCTCCTAATTTACGCAAGCTTTCAGCCGCTTGACTGTCTTCTTCCAAAGCAAGTACGTTCGGAATGTATTCTCATCGATCGCCATAGCGCACCTATAACCATGTGTAGCGAGGATGTTTGCAAGGCGACTTCAGCAGCTAAACTTTGTCAAGTCGCCATTCAAATGATATGCTAATCTAACTTCCGGTTGAATGAGGAAAAGGTCTATTGCATTACAGCACTATTAGATCAACATCTATACAAACTTAAATCATTGATGAAATCTTCTGGACAAATAACTCTAATTATGAAATTTCATTTAATATGTAATTTAAGTATTAATTAACATGACACTGCATATAGTGTCTATATTCAATGTTAAAGCAATGTGAGCTAAACATCTGTGCAAAGTTTCATAAAATCTGTTAAACCAATTTTAGACATATCAGCCAAATTACGAAATTCAATACATATGCAAATAAGCAGCTAATTGATATGATACTACTACATATCTATGCACGCCATTACACCACAAAAAGATCTACATCTGTGCCACGTTTAATCAAATTTGACGCGGCATTTCTATAGACATATCACACTAATTAAGAAAGTTCAACAAATATGCAAATAAGCAATGAATTTACATTATACAGCCTATATATGTCTTTACACAGTATTTCAGTTCTGAGTGATCAACATCTGTACAATGTTTCATCAAATTTGATGCAGAGGTTCTAGAGAAAGCCAATCATTCAAATTAGGAATTAATTTCCATGACACTGCTAAGCGTCTTTGTACACTGTTATGAGACTGTGTGCTAACGATCTGAACCAAGTTTCATCAAATTTGCTGCAGTATTTCTATCTTATCACCTTAATCACAAAACATAATCATATATGCAAATTAGCATTTAATTGATGCAATACTGACAGTGTGCTATCACAGCTCGGTTTCATGAACTCTCTTCAAAGTTTCATCACATTTCGTGCAGTCGCTCTATAAATAGAGCTCTGTTTCAAAAAGTCATTGTCTTTTGAAGCCTTAATGCCATATTTCAACAGTTACAGGTCAAGCACTTAGTGACTAATTCCCAAGATATCAATAAAAAGCATGGTGCATTTTTAGAACCACCATGAAGGACACACTGAACTCTACCATCGTTATTTATTTTACATCGAATATACAAGGGCCTTCTGTGACAAAAACAAAGTGGAACAAATAAGAGTATCGAGTATTGCTATGTATCATCATCCAAGTTTAGAAGAAAGTAAAAACGCCAGCTACCGCAGCTCTGAAGAAATAACACGTTTGAAATATTGCGGCATTGTATTATAAAGCTTAAGTGCTCTTCCAGATTAAGGTAGATGCGACTTTGGGGCAGATATTCAAACTCTCAAACTTTTAAAATTATTTTTTGTGGTCTACCCCTTGTAGGGGCTAATTTTGAAGGTAAAGGTAAATAAAGCTTTCGACAGCTTATTTTTAAATCATCGAAAATTTATTTTCCCCATGATTTACACACAGGGGTGGCAGATATTTTAAATTGCAAGTATCAACGAATTTGTGGTTCCTTATTTTCATTGAACAAAAATTTGCACACTGTCACCTTTTCATGCTTGCTTTCGAAAGATTATGTTAGAAAGTTTCTTTAGAGAGAGTTAGAGTTTAAGTCTTTAAATTTTGAGGCGCCAAGTACATTAAAATTATCCGAAGAAAACTAGATATTCCAATATTACAAACAGGTTGAATATCAAACACAAAAACTCACCTGATTACGAAGTTTGCTGCATCAATAACCTGTCCACACTCGCTACCCAACAAAATCCCACTGTTTCCAACCACGCTGCATTTCTTAAACGCACCCTTCTCATATGGTATTTTCTGGAGGTCAACAGGGTATATATATATATTAAACAGCATTCTCAACCAACAAAAATCTACTGATTTATATTCAAACTGGTATGGAGGATACACTGATGGGTCTCATAGAATTATGAAATTTTCATAAAAATAAGGACCGAAGTTGATTCACTCCAAAAACAGCAAAAAAAAAAGCTGACTTACGTACTGGCCTCACCTTTGGCAATCTATTGTACACATCCAATGTAACATTAATCCGCCACATCTTTTGACCATCATACTTCACTGTACCATTCATAAGCAAATTGACGATTTTCTGTGTGATCACAAACTGTTCTGACGTCTTACAATACTGCTCGAGATCAGATCTGTGGAAAATCAATGTAAACGATACATTTATACCGAGCTGTAAAATCCTCGCATCTTCAATACTTGAGTGCACGGAAGGGAGAGAAGAAAGGAAAACATTTACGGGCGTGGCTGAGTCGTGCACGATAATGTTTGACTTTCCTCTCACCTGACTCCACATTCAGGGCAAGAGTGGGGCCTAGTCGTTTATTCCTGCAATAATGCATACAAATAAAAGGGGGATCTAGGTGAGCAGTGGAGTTATCTTAGAATGTTGACAAAAAAATTCGAAAGTTTACATACATAACGACATAGCGACGGATACGATCTTGCAGCGTGTTTCAGGGAAAAGCCCGACAAGAACAAATAGCATATTCTGTGTGTAGGATGTAACAGCAACAGAAGTACACTGGGTTTTACCCGTTTTTATTCTGAAATCACGCCAATTATACAATCTTGGGCTACTTTGTTTTCCATATATTTAACGTAGATACTTTCCTGAGAGGAAGATTAACCTTAATCAACCAGTCCTTTGATGAGTGTCCGCATGTATGAGTGATTGCGCTTATGCTTCTCCGAAAGGCTTACATGTACATATCGAACCCAGATTCGATTCTGTTATCACAGTGAATTCAATGTGCTTCATAGTGAATATTGTTAGTATAGCTAGTACGCAAATGTCCTAGGCCCTGAATATTTAGAAACGCCGATTAATGCATATTTCTTACTATTTTTTTTGTCTTTCGAGTGTTGTTGCATCACCTATACCTCATTCCTGTGTCAATTGAACAATTTGCGACGCGAGACAAATTTTATATTTTGTCAACCCTTTTCCTCGTTACTCATTTTAAACATATTGTATGTCGCGCATTTGATATAAAGATTTAAACTTAAAGTGAAATGTAGTGTCTCAGAAAAAGAAGATCTAGAAGAAGCCGAAGACTTATAGCTATCCAGATGGTGTTCCCGTCGTTATTTTCAAAGTTTAGGTGCAACTTCCAAACAAATACTGCACTTACCGCAATCTGTTAGCCTCTTCAACATTAAAGCTCCAATTCGTATGAATGCCTTTGAACATATCCAACAGAGAAACAGAAGTCTTCGATTCACTAGTTCCATTGACTCGTTTTTCTTCAGGGAGGCTCTCTATCGCGCTACCTGCTTTGATATTACCTGCCGTTGTTGTGTTTCGCGTTGGTAAACTGCAATTATATCCAATATATGTAGAAATATCGCATTTCAGTTTTTCACCTCCAGTTCGAACCACTTTCTCAAATTTCGTATGATTTCTTTCCGTTGCAGACAATATTTTTTTTCCAATTTTTCTGATCAAATTCGTCTTGAAACCAACCAAATGTAGTACCATTATGAAATTTGCTAATCCGGCGATGGCAAAAAAAGACATCAATAACTTTCGAATTTTCATGTTCACAAATCTGAGCGAGAGAGAGAGAGAGAGAGAGAGAGAGAGAGAGAGATGGATGTTACTTCATAAACTAAACGACTGGTTTAGGGGCCGTGGATAATTAAAATATGCGCACAGTAAAAGCAACGGTTTTGCCTCAGTCCCCCAACCCCTCGTCTAAACGAAAGTTTGGAATTTAAGTGAGAAAATCCAACCAAGCCTCATTCTGTATCAGCATACCAACAATATATTGGTAATTATGTCGCTATGAAACCAAGCATACGCTACCACCCCTCCCCGCGCATATCCCCTCTAAAATCAATCTTTCTTCAGCGCCAACTCGACAATGCCGCAACCAACAGATTGAAATGAATTTCAACAGTGTATCCAAAATGATTGTGTCGTTACACTCGTACGCTGAACCACATGTATGTCAAAGGAATGCTGATGTAGCACCGGTGCCGCACTGACCTGATTCACGCAAAACATTAAAGCGATATTTTGCGATACATAAAAACGTGTTGATATGAAAGAATGTAGTGCAAGTTTTCCGCGCGCTAATCGAATTTCAACCAACCCACCTCCCTAAACACAGAAATTACAATTGCCCTACAAATGTTTTAATCACCCACGACCCATTATAAATGGTATTTACCAAGTCAGCTACAGGAGTAACACATTCTTGTTTTCTCCATATTTTTGAATAATTATCACACTATTGAAATACCATCAAAACTTTACCGGGGATAAAATGAATGCTAAAGAAATTTGTACTTTGATTATCAATTATTTCCATCGATCATAAACACCAGAGCTAAGTAAATATGCCCTATGCTGTCTGCCTGAGCGAACGTGTTCATGCCAAGATTCCCCAGAACACACGCTGTAGGTTCGAAATTATTTCCATATGAAAAGATACCTTACGTGATGTGTGAACTGACTGTAAATCGGTAATTGCTCTGCAAATATCACAGGTGGTGTCATATTCATAAACATTTTGATCTTTTGTTCTACTTGTCATGAGCGGCAGTATAAGCCTCTAATTCGGTAACGCGGAAATTTTCCGCGTTAAGGGGATTAGCCTAGATACAAGGTTTGTGCCAGTCAATCCCCTCATGTTTAGAGGGATTCGACTACCAAAGACAACGTTCTCATTGCTTTATCTGAGCTTGAAATAAAAGCAGTGTTGCATGCAAAATATGAACCTTGAAATGTATTGCAATTGCGGTTCTTGTTACGAGTATTACATCGGCTGCAAGGAAGGCTACAGAAAAGAAAATTCACCACGGAGAAATTAAGAAAAATATCGGTATTTATTTCTAGGTCTGCGAAATGGATATCATGGATAAAAACTAGCGTAACCCTTCCACTTCCATAATCCTCTCTTGGGATCCAACTTTATAGAAGACAATTGGGATTTGTTGACACCACAGTGATGAAAGGTTGGATATCAGTAACAGCTCCCTGATGTTCAATCACCTTGACTCATTAGGGTTAACTGTGTTGACAGATCCTTACTTTACACAATATTACTTTATTTCCAGGTATAATCCTTTGACTCCTGATTCTACAGCTCAAGATATACGTCGGATTCTAGGTTAATATATTGCTGATGCGGCGATACCCTGATATTAACTTCAATTTCTGCCTTTGATTCAAGATTTTAGTGTCATAATTATGTGTCTGTTGTCTTTAGACAATGCAATAGTCTACGGAAATTTGACACATGATTAATTGCTCGGCTAAATCGTTCTTGATGGCTGCATTTTGTCGGCGGTACAAAATGCCATCAAAATAGTAACTGACCAATGATCAGGTTCGCTTACGTAGTACCTGGCCAATGATTAGTGACTACTTCAGCTGAACAAATGGTGATAGAGTGTGATTTTGTCTGTGAGAGGAGCGATTGGTAGCCTGACCGGCTGTCCATCGACTTTTCCTCTGTCTTTTGCTGTCATTGTAAATGTTAATTTCCCTTTTAACAGTTATTCCAGATTACTTTTACTGTCTCACGTCTGACAGTCAAATAATATACTAAATTCGAAACATCCACAATAGAAAATTTTATTAATGTCAACAATGTATGTCATTATCAGCGTTTAGTTAATGTGCTTTATATTATGCTCAGCTAGAATCTTACCATCTGTTTGGCTGAAGCCAGTGTTTATATTCTCGACAAGAAGACCTGCTTAAAATTTTGAAGCTCATGCATATTTCGAACTGCCTCTTGAGAGCTCAACGAGCCATTATGTAGGACAAGTCTACAGCTCGAGGTCAATTTTAATTGTTACATTTTAGTCTTTTGCAGCTCGATGAAGTCACAAGGGGATAGTTTGTACAAACAGCGACGGCGATGAAACAACAATTAATTTGCTAAAATTTATTTTTGAGCGTTTTTCAATAAAAGTCTTCAAGTTCGATGTGTAATCGATTGTGTTACCAGTATCGTACGGAATCAACTGTGCCATACCGCGTTATGATACGTCCTTAAGGAGTTTGTGTTGAAGCTAGGCTTCTGAAACCTCGTTCAAAGTTCGCGCTTTAAATAATGTAACGAAACTGTGCACTGGTATTTAACTTCATCATATTATAATGAAGTTACAAACAGTGCGCTAGGGTATTTGCTTGTGGATAAAAGACCTTTTGGTGGAAGTTAGCATACTTGGGAGAAATAATCACCGAGCGAAGCGCCAAATATTCTAATTTTCACTCCCTAGGTCTTACATTTGCAACAAAATACTCTAGCTTGCCGTTTATTAGCCGTAAATAGCCACATAGCGAACTTGATTGAAAACAGACATGACGATAAAGACGAGCAACAAAGTGTATAAAAACTGAGGTTTGATGTGAGCATTTGTGATAACACTCAATGTCTGAGGTCCTTACAAAACGCCCAGGGGAAGGAGTTCAAGCCCTCGTCGCAAAACCACTTGTCGTTTAACAATGATTTAGCTTCCACAGGCACCACTGAAATATGAGAACAAAATTTGAATCGTTCTGATCCAAGCTGAATAGTAGTTAAGGAACTGACACCTGTCATCACCTACATAAGTTAACAAACGCAACGATCGTCGACAAGTGCGGCAGATGATATTTAAGGTAGTATGCGCCACAAAAATGAAAGACTTAAAACGTTCAAAATTTCCTCAAGGAATCTTTCAACCATTCTCTGTCAAAAGCAAGCATAAAGAAGTTATCCAATTAAGATTTACCGATATTTTAAGTTATTCATATTAGCCCTGTGTTATGCCTACGAAGAAAAAACTCAAAATTTCGATTTCGAATGACTGTGCCGGTGAACATTTTTCTAACCGCCATAAGCTTTAAAAAGAGACCTCACAAGTGGTGGGTCAGGAAATATTGGAAAAGTTTCAGAGTCCTAATATCTGTCCTGAGGGGCATTGTACCTTTAAGAGCCCGGCATTACTCTAGATTGAACATAGTAATAGATAACCACCAAGGCAGAGGAGTTTCAGGATTAGAAACGCCAAGACCACATAAGAAAAGTGGAGAACTATGAGAAATGAAATAGTATTACGAATGTTAATTAGCGTGATTGGCCTTCAATTAAAGGAAATAATACATGATGAGTTGAATAAGTCTTTGGCCGACGAGTCAATTACTATTCTGTTTACATAATAGATTATCAATATGTTAATGTACATTTTGACTATGCAACTTAAGGATAAAAACGTCGCCTTTCTTTCTCTTCGTCGCCTTCATTACTACAAAACCATGTCTCTCCCCTTTCCTAGTGTTGGATTTGAATCGGAGAAACGGTTCAACAACAACACAACATTCATACAGTACACTTACGAGATACAATAAGCTAACATTGTGAAGGCTTTCACTTCATGTGGGCCAAATTTTATACGTTTATCTCCTGTTCACAAGTAAGATGTCCGTGAACGTATATTGTAATTCCCTAGTCTGTTGAGTTTAGCAACGCCGTGTTTTATTCAACTGACCATAAATGAGGGCAAAATTTTCATCTAAATGACAAGCCAAACAAAGGGACGCACACAGTATATGTATACAAGTTCTCCGACGTTGACATTATATCTTTTTACATTCGGCCTTGAATTGACCATTCCAACTTTTCCCCACACAGAAACTGAACAGGTTGTACCAGTCACACCTTTCTTAATCCTCCTCAATTGATCTATCAGATGCTTTAAAGGGGAAGTTCACCAAGGATGATTTTATACATATGTGCTAGCTTTGTGGTCACTTACCCCGGAAAAGCTATTTTCACCATTTATAACTCGCGATACTTTACAAAAAAAGGACATAAATAGTACAGGAAGTTGCCCATGTAATTTGTATCACGTGAAAAAGCGCCAGGCTTCGAGCTTGCATCATATGATATGGAAGGGACCATCTTTGGATTGGTATGGCCCTGCATTGTCCACTCACAGCAACACATTAGTAAACAGCAACACAAAAATGACAGTATACATTTTATTATAAGTGATTCATCATTTATGCAAGGATACTCAGTATTAACAAAAGTTATGTAAATACATACGCACAGCCTGATTTGAGCGTGAGTGAGTGGACAATGCCATACCCATGATGAAGTGGTTCTTGAGGTTTATGTTTAAATTCGCATTTTTCAATATGGTCGCCTGTTCATGTGACCAGACGAAATTTCACGTGCAAGAGCACTATATGACTCAATAAGCTCTGCAAATTTTAGAAGTTTAGGGGCAGCAAGTCTTGAGTTACAGGGCGACAAAAGAAGCGTTAGAAGAAGAGGAAGAAAGGGAAGAAAAGCTAAAGGCAGCTTTGACGATGCTCTATCGGTCGCCATGGTTAAGATAACTAGCTAGGAAGACAGTTTAATAATAAGCGCTTTGTTATGCAAGAAAACCGTTTATCATGTTGAATTTCTAAAATAAATTTGCCATAGCTAAGGTGTAGTTCCTGGCTTGAATATTATTCCATGGTTTTCGTAGGTTATTCGCAAATTATAAAAACCTGTATAGCTGCCGAATAATGTGATTGATTCATATGCGTTTTTTAAGCTACAAAGAACTCACACTTATGATTGAATGAGTAACATTTCAGTTAAAATTAAGTATGTGTTGGATTTGACAGAGTATTCTTCCATGGTTGTCATAGGTTTTCGACAATGCCAATGTGGCCGACAAACCACCACGTTACCGATCGATATACACTTTGCAATCTAGAAGGTACACACATTAATGGTGATAGTTTTGGAGAAGAAACTTTTGAATATCATCCTATGGTTATAATCGGGTTTTTTTTCGCATGTGGCAGTATGGCCGCCAAATCACTTGACCCATCCACATGCCTTTCGCAAATTTGATAGAACAAACACTGATGATTACATGAGGAAAATTTAAGCTCATTTGGTCTTTAGTTCTAGAGAAGAAGGATTTTATGCATTAAATTGGATTTTACTAAAAATCCAATATTGCACTCAAGGTCACGTAACCCTTGCGATTTTACAACAAATTCGATGGGCTGTGCTCAAGCATTCGACACAAGGAATTTGAAGTAGATTTGCCCTGGCGTTTCTGAGAAAAATCCATTTTTTGATTTTCACATAATTTGTTAAGGTTTCTGTGCACGAGTACTCAAATGACTCTATGAGCTCTGCAAGTTTGATAAGTTTAGGGGCAGCAGTTTTTGAGTTCTAGGTCGACAAAGAAAAGGCAGAAGAAGGAAGGAGAAGATGAAGAAGAACTAGAACTCCAGCAGGAACAAGGGTATAGCCCAAATTGGCTTTGAGACCTAAGGAGAAGGAGAAGAAAGAAAAAAATCCCCTACCGAAACCAATAGGAGCCTATTCTGTTTAATTCATTTCATACATAGTCTATTCATTGTTAAACGGTCATGTTAGAATTGACTGCAAAGGCCAGGTGTACATCATTTTGGCGTATTGATGTTTCCCATACGCCCTAGTCACGTACATTTGACTGAATGTTTTAACTCTAAAATCAATTTTGATACGTTTTACTTGCCTTACGTCAATGTTCAAGATAGATTTCATCAAAAGACGTAACTCAAGTTTTAGTCGGATTTACAAATTGATGCGTGGCGCAGATAGAGATGTTCGTTTCCACCACTGCGGACGAAATGCAAACCAAATCGGTATTTCTTAGAGTCTAAAGGCGAATGAGGGCTGTAATCATGCAAAGAGTAATATGCCTTGTTCGCTAACTGTTACCTACCAGGGGCTGTCTTCTATACACTCCAATCTCATACTTGGCACACGCTTTCAGTACACAATCTATAGATCTAAACTACTCCGCAGACTGTTGCGAGACATGGCTGTAGCATTTGTCTGTGGTAAACATGATTGGAACAAATCAGAGCTCGATAATTGGTTCTTCATTTTATCAAATTTCTCAAAAGTGTCAGGTGCCCTATAGTTTTATGTTGCAATATTACAAATTACTCATAAACACAAGTGTGTAACTTAAAAACAGAAAAACAGATAAAGCATTCTTTGCACAATAAACAGACATTACTTAACCATCAAATTGTTCCAAATTAGTTCCAATCGTGTTTAGTTTTTTACTAGCATCTAAGTCACACATGTCTTGTACTTTGGAAAAAATAGTTTTGTAGGTCACCTTGTGGAGTCTTTTACTATTTGCATTCTTGAATTCAAAATAGATACTGTATAGCTGTTAGTTTGTAGCTATCTTCAGGCTCACTTTATATCTATCTGAGCTATTTTATGATTAGATACTAAATCAGATTAGCCGCCCATTCACAGGGATAAGATCGATAAGGGACAAAAAAAGCACTGCCTCGGCAGTACATCGCACCAGGCATGATGTTCCTAATTACGTTTCGAGTATGGAAAATCATAAATGATCGGTGATTTCCGTCGACATATCAGTGAACGAGCATTCACTGTGGAAGTGAAAACAGTCATGGAGGTAGCAAGAGATCTCTTCCCACCTCCATGCCGTCTTCAGTGAATCTCATGTATTTTGTCGGCTGAGTGTCGCTAATTGACTGGCGCTGAGGTACGCACGCACGCACGCACGCACGTATGTAGGTACGTAGTAGTACGTACGAACATACGTACGTACGTACGTACGTATGTATGTATGTATTATGTATGTATGTATGTATGTATGTATGTATGTATGTATGTATGTAGTTAGGTGGCTTAACAAAAATATTGTTACACGAACGACAAAAGTGCCAAATTTGCTACAGATGTTCGCATGTATGTGTAGATCAAAATTAGTTTTTGCTCCAAAAATTTTGGCCACAGAAAAGGCTCGATGACGTCATAAATTCAAAATGGCCGCCATGATATTGCTTAAAAATTGTAAAACACGGTTAATTCAGGCAGTTTTCAATATTTTTTTTGGAATAAACTGAGACAAACATCCCAAATTACAAATTTCAACATATAATTGATGAAAATTAATTATTATGATGACGTCATAAAACCAAATGGCAACCGAAAATTACAAAAGGCCCATAGCGAAGTTCACTCTGCTCAGTACAATAGCCCATTTACGGGACAAAATGATAGTTTAAAAGTTATAGAATTTGTCTTCATGATCAATATAAACTCAAATCAAATGTTAAATGTACCATAACTTAGCCAATTAGCTCAACAAAAGTTACAAATTACTATGAAATTATTGATTATTTAACAATGGCCTCTCTGAAAACTGAGTCAGTAAAAAGGAAATGAAGGCAACTTTACGCATCGGTTCTACCTGCGAAAGTGTTACGATGTAGTCAGTGGTTCAATGGTTGTGTGATTTCAAGATAAAGAAAAACATGGGAAATAAAGAAATTATACCTTGACCCTGGTCATGTGACCTTGATCCAGGGAAAAGGGTTTTATGTTTGTGATTTTGGTCTTTTGCTTCCGTTGTTTGAGAAGCCTTTTTTGTTTTTCGATTTTCTAGGGTTTTATGTCTCGATGTGTGGGGACAGACACGTAGTTTTGTGCTACAGTAGTTCTCTTTTTGGAGGATGTCCTGGCCTAAAAAGACCGTTTGGTCAGGGTTTTATGAAGAAAGAGAAGACTTTTTTATCTTTCGAAGCTAGATTACCTTGCTTTTTTGTAGCTTTCGTGAATTTTATCAAAAATGTCTTTGCCTTTCGTTTTTGGTCTCGTGTTTGCTGTTCGGAAACCAAAAACATAAAAGACGCCAGGAAGAACATAAACAGAAATGGAAGGTTAACCTTTTCCTGCCAGAGTATCACTTCCCCATCAGCCTTGTTAGTAAAAAGCGGTATTGAGCCAAAACATGACGTATATTCAGCCACTTGGCTTGGTCTGTTATAGTATCTTTAGTCCAAAAAATCAAATTTACAGTATTTATGTTTTCAACAGATTTCAAATGTACAGTATTATGTTAAAATACACCATATAGAGTATGTTGTGTTTCATTAATTTTAACCATCTTGACTTGATGGTGAAATATGGACTTGGCAGGAAAAGGGTTAAACAAAAACAAGAACTCAGAAAGATTCTCAGATTCATCAAAACTCTTGCAAATCAAACCTTAACAAAGGTAGAAATCAAAGCATTAAGCAAAGGCTTGATATAATGCCAACTCCCAAGTGCCTATACATAAAAATTGTTGTGTGACATATCAACAAATTTATTCGCATCATAAGATTGTGCAATATCATGAGAAACAATCAATCAATCAATCAAACCTCTGTTCTAAGATAAGTCTATGTTCAACATAACTAAACAGCGTAAAACCCAAAATTGTAAAGCTGTCTCGAAGCAACTTAGATCGATAAAGGAAATTCCATTCGCAACCACAGCAGAAAGAACATACTGAACAGACTGCTCTGAACAATCTGTCAAAAAACAAACAAATCACAATAAAACCCATCAATAAAGTAAGAGGCATAGCCATTGTGAACACGACAAATTACATTAAAGTTAGTTACAAAAGTAAGGAAGTTTTTCTCCTGCAAACGTTCATATAGCGCCACCTGTGGCGGGGTCAAGAGATCATCGTGTAGGCTTGTCCTTTTGACCTGAGACGATCATCCAGGCAAGACTGCCATATCGGTAGCTGGACCTCATCTTCACTTAACAACGAGATGTAGTTATACTACTAGTTTATCATAGTTCCTATTTATCGCTTTTATGTTAGGCCATTGGGGCACTCATTCATCCTTCGTCGGGGGTAAAATACCGTGCCGTAACCTCTTCAGTTTTTTTCACCTCGTCCACGTAGATGTGGGCCGCCAGCTGCCTTTTCTTGCGTGTAGTGAATGTTATGCCGCAGGACACATTTTGCTATTACTGTACATGTCGATGGACGTCAGTCGGTACGGGGAGTTTTTTCTGTACAATTGTTAATGTTTTGACAGTCTTGACAGTGTTTCTTTAGTAGTCATGTTTGACAAAAAATGTTTCACAAAGTTTTCTGTAAAGAATCGTTCCATCAGGTTTCATAGGTTGTGTCGCGGCAACACCTCGCCGACTGTGCGTCACAGTGCGTGTAGTAAATATATGCAGCAGGGCATGTTTTGCTATTGCTGTCGGGTCAGTCACAATCAGGGTGCTCTAGACAGATTTAGACATGTTACGCTCTAATATAAAAAAAAATTGAGCAAAATTTTATGAAACATTGTTCTTATAATATGAAACAACCAGTAGAACCAAACAGGTCTAATCGAAAAAATGAAGTTTTTGTGATGATTTTGAGCTGAGTAGTGAAAAAAGTAACCAAAAATGGGTCAAAATGGGCGTTACACTATTTCATCTGAAAAAGCACATTTTATAAACTCACTTTTTGAAACTGTTAGATTAATTTTTTCGATTATTCAGAATATTTAGAGTATCACATACCATTACTTCTTTCTTTTGCAAGTTATTTCATCTTCCTACATGGATCTGAATGGAAATGGCGTAATAACAAGTAAATTTGGTGTGTCGTTACGCTTTTTATATTTTGACAACAGCATTGATTTATCTCTCTATTATCACTTGGAAAACATTACCATAGAATGTTTCCTAAAACATCTATTTGATTTGAAGACCAACTGTGATTAGTTGGTACTAAATGTTTATAGGGTCAACGTATTGATTATGAATGACAAATCATGCAAGTTGCCCACATTTTTCGTCCCAAAATTTTGTAGTGTCCGTGACACCCTCATAACTTTCAGCCATATTCAGATAGTAGAGACCTGATGCCATTAGCAAAAGTGGCCCTGTTTACCTTCCTTATCTGTTATAAAATATAATCCATTTACCACTTGTATTGTTTCAGTGTATCAAAAAGGGGCCAAATGTAGTGTCCGTGACAGCCGTAGTGTCAGTGACACCAAATCCATACATTACTTGTTACAGTGATTTAAGCTGGTATTTCTATTGTTTACCAGCTGAAGTTACATTTTTATAAGAGAGTAACTTAGTTTTTGAGTAAGACATCAAATGAAATATATTAAACTAGTGAAAGATGTTTTTTCTACCTTTTAAGATTGTAATGTTAAAAAAACTGTCCATGAAATAACGGTATAGGGTTTAAAAAATGAACAGAAATAGTGTTATCAGTTATTTCCGTATATAATTTTAAAATAGCAATGGTATTTATAGTGAAATTAAGGCATAACACTGAACAAACTAATTTACTTTCACATTAAACCACTTTACATTTGCAACTGACTTCATGTCACGGACACTACAACTAACAAATGGTTAAGCATTTTTTACTGCATTTACATTTAAATTCACCTGACATCTGAAGTAAACTTCATAGACCATAGTAAATCATTTTAAAAACAAAAGAAAATGTGGTTTTGAATTTTATAAGGGGGGAAGTGATTGCAAATCTGACTATTTATGATGACGCTGCAGTAGTGTTAGCCCCAGTACAGATCTCTGTCAACAGTGATGCATATAAGAGGAAGGTTTATGTCCCTTCAAATTATTTTTCTGTTTTAACCCTTTGTTTGCAATATAAGGCTGTATTATTAGTGTTTGATGAAATTTTAATCGTATGTTGTTTGTTAAAGGAAAGCTTTGGCGATATATAAGAAGTGTAAGTGGTTGCACAATTGACTATTTATCATGGTGCTGCAGGAGAGTTGGCTCCGTTAAGGATCTATATCAACAGTGATGTATATAAGGGGAGGGTTAATATCCCTTAAAATTATTTTCTCTTTTAAGCCTTTGTTTGCATTATAAGGCTGTATTATAAGTGTTTGATGAAATTTCAATCGTGTGTTGGTTGTTAAGGGAAAGCTATGGTTAGACATAGTCGGATCTACTTATGTGGTGACTATTGAATGCTGTGATCCTGGAATCTGTTTGGAAACCCAAGTGTGTGGTTTCTCCTCAGTCGCAAAGTTCTGAATCTTTTCCAAAAGTGAATCATATTTTGGTATTCAAGATGCTAGATCAGGCTATGTCTCGCCATAGCTTTCCATAAACAAAGAGCAAACGACTTAAATTTTATCAAACACAAATAATACAATCTTATAAGGCAAACAATGGAATAAAACAGAAAAATAACATTACGGGACATAAATCCTCCCCTTATATACATCAATATTGACAAAGATCAATAATGGAGCCCACACTACTGCAGTACCACCATAAATAGTCAGATTTGCAACCTTTTTCCCCCTTATACACAACAGATGCTGACCAATTACTTAAAATACTCCAGTCATCTACAAATAACACTATGAGTGGCAAGAGAGTATCAAATTATACTCTTCATGACTTTAATTAGACTTCTGATATAGAGGATTTGTGTTTAATATTGTCTGTTAAAACTGATAAAGAAGTTGCCCCGATAGGTATTCAAATGTGTAGTGTCCGTGACGCTACTGAAATACAGATCACAATAATATGTTGGAAACCAAATGTTTAGTAAATCATTTATTGTTCACTTTATAGTGTTACTAGGACAGTTTTGCATTGTATAGCATTTTCTACACACCAGTTATCATTGTCTACATACCAGTTATCTCAAGAATTTTTGCACTTAGTGTTGTATTACTGATAAAATTTTCTGGTTATTGAAAAATACCAGTACTACAAATAAATAGTCAAACTTCCTTAATAATATGTTTTTGATTTGTTTGTAATCAATTCTTGTCATAATTTCACTGTTTTTACAGGTTTACTGGTTATAATAAACAATAGTTTGTTTCACACACATATTCCTGAATGTGTAGTGTCCGTGACGCTTTTACCATACTACAAAAACGACTAGAAAACTAACAAAAAACGAGCAAAATTTTGCTGCAAATACTATTAATGTTTTCTAAAGACTTCAACAATTGCAGTAAAAAATAATTTAAATGTTCTAAAGGGCAAATCTGTAAACTAGAGGAATCGTAAGCTCATGGGGAGAAAGAATTGATTTTTTTTTTTGTAACAAATCATTTTGCAGGAAATCATGCAAAGCTGGTTAAAATCCTGATACATTCACCTTATTTTTTACAACAGATGTATATATTTTCTGGTTAAACTTTTAAAAAGAATATTTGTACAAATGTTGTATAGTCTACTATGTTATTTCTCCATCAACTCATAATATTTTGTAGTGTCCGTAACGGTGTGTCAACACAATAAAGAACTGGTTGCCATGGAAATACTGAGAAAGTTTGGTTCACAACTTTTCAAGCAAATATGTACCAAACCTTAAGCTTTGTGAATTTAGTAAATTTAGATATGAGTCTACAAGATGAAATTTTGACAAAAGTGAAACACTCTAGAGCACCCTGATTGTGACTGAGCCGTCTACATGTAGGTGGACGTCAGCCGTCACCAAGATGTTTTTCTGTACCATTGTTAATGTTTTGATAGTCTTAACAGTGCTTCCTTAGTAGTCTTGTTTGACCAAAGGTTTTGACAACGTTTTCTGTGAATATTCGTTCCGTTCAGGTTTCCTCGGTTGTGTTGGGGTAACACGACGTTGACTGTTGCAGTTCGGCCAAAACATGCGTGGCCAAACCAAACTTTGTCAGTTTTTGGCTTTCACTCTATGCATTGCTCATTCCTTTCATCCTTCTGAGAGCAAACTGTGTACGGGCATTCATTCCATTTACTTTTTTGTTTATAAGTTCATATTTCTTCTGAAACTTATGCCAGATAATCGCAATCATATCAATCCATAATCCAATGACAGTAGGTCAGAATTCGTAAGACAATAGTTGTAAACATAGACACAAAACAGCACAGAACAGACAGTAAATAGAGGGTACGCAAACAAAGTCGTATTCATGTAAGAAAGATATATGGACCTCTGGTGAGAAGACCAAGAAATGATTTATTTCGCTTTGAAATTTGCACGGCAGGTGAGGATCATGACTTCATGGCATGATCATGTGGACGGGGTGGTGTTTGCTGGCAAACGTGCATGGCCTTGATGACTTCGTCAAATGACAAGCACGCCACACAAATCTGTGGTATTTGCTTTTGGACTTCTTAAAGCGCACTTGGTTGGACGTAGGTCAGTGTTCTTTTTCGAATTTAGCCATCTTCTTACAGGCTTCACAATTCATATTTTGGATTTGCTGTGTTTATAGTTTTTATTGAAACTTTGTTTAACTTTGCCGCTTTAACAGCTGCATCCCTTTCTATTAATTTTGTTTGATTTTGCTGCATTTACAGCCTGTCTTACTTATTCACAGCATTAGCACTTTCTGTGTTTATAGTCTCCCGTGTTTATCCTTTTTTGGCATTTGCTACATTAACGGCAGACGGCAAGTCAATAAATTGGGACACCTAGGTCTGGGTTCTCACCATCTTGCCTTCGATTTGCTCCATTCACCATGTTTGTCTCCAAACCAGGCTTATTAGGACTTCATACCAGTCCAAGTTCATCAGCTTTCTTGCTGGAAATTATGTCAGCTGGAACCATTCAATAGGTGAATTTCTGCTACCTTTCCTTCGTATAACTTTGGTCAAAATACTGTCAAGAAACGGCAAGCAGTAGCAGTATTTCTGCCCAGTGTCTTTCTTTCTACCTTGCGACAGGTATGGTTCCTGCCAAAGGTAGTTGTCTTCACCAGCAGACAGTTAACAGCATCATTGTCATCAGCTTCTACAACAGTGGCGACGGCTACATCCTACTTCTTCACAGTAAAAACAGCATACTTGAGACATCACGACATCAACAACAAGTACATCTGCAGAACACAATCCATAACGCGGTCCTTTTGATCAAAAGGCAGATGTGGAGTCACGACGACGTCACTTCACAAGTACGTGAGAATTACCTTATCCACAAATGGGGTTTAAGTAGTATATGATACTTGATTTCACCCACAGGTAAAACCAGTTTGTTAAGGCAATTTACGCATGCATTACTTTTAGAGCATGTATATGCTGTCAGTTTGAGGGATTATGCGCGAAGAAATTTCTGTCAGTTCAAGTTATGAGAGCAATAGTAGTAGAGATACTATACATTCGCGGTGGACTTCATGTACGCGAGAGACTTGTCGCCCAACATTAGAGTACAACTGGTGAGTCTTTTAATTACCAATACTTGTAATTTGTTCAAGATTAGCTGCTTCAATTATGTCAAGATTGTATTGGAAAGTTTGCTTGCTGTAAATGTCATCGCTGTGGTTGAACTTTTGCTGCAACAAATCGGCGCCAGACTGAGATATGCGAATTATGTATGGCAGCCCTGCTTATTGCTTCCCATTAAGCTGAATTTTGCTTGGCTTACAGCCCATTACAAGTTCTCAATGTGGGCTGTTGTTGTGTCTACAGCGTTTTCACCTTTTTGCCCTTGTGAAATTTACTGTGTTTTTCAGCTGGGTTTTCCCCTCATGGTTGATTTCGGCTGTGCTGGTTCACTATGTAGGGTGTTTCGGGGCGTACAGCGTTTTCTCTTTGTGGAATTTGTTTTCTAGCATTGTGTTTTTCCCAAACATTGTTGGATCGCCTGGGTCAGCAGCAGTGTAATTTTATCCTCTTGTCATATGTGGGAGGTTGTGTCTGTATGGTACTTCCAAGGCTAGTGTTTTGCTTCTCTCTACCACTCAACCTATTAGCTATGTAATAGGTTTAGTGCAACCACTTTATCGAGACTCGGTCGAATACTTTTTCTGCCTAGTTTCCCCTTTGTTTCAACCAACTGCTATGGCTCATGGAAAAAAAACGCAGCTAACTTCAATATTCAAATGCTGCAACAGACACTACGGCTACAAAGCAACAATCAACAACATCAACTTTATAAAGTGTACAATATGATTTTTGTTTTCTGTCACTCTTTAGGACCATATTAGTTTGTCTTCTTTAGATCAATATGAAGCTGTATTCTTGTCCATATGACTTCCAAGTTACAGTAAAGGCTCCTCTATCCTGTCATGTCTTGCACATATATTTACAAACCAATCTGAGGTTTCAGATGTTAGAAACCTACTTACCAGTTGAAGACCAAGATTTAGTACAGCAACTGTGCAACGTGCATGGTACAGAGTCAAATGTTGTGAGTCAGCTTCCCCTTTGAAGTATAGTCAATTTATCGGGAAATCAGCTGTGTTTTCTAGTTTGGCAGTGTGACAATTTTTTAACCTTCCTTAATAAATCCCAGTGCAGTACTTCACTACTTTAAAAACAGGCTCTCCAACAATCATCCAGAGGTTTTGGACGTATGAAATCTATTTGCCTAAATGGCTTTTTGGTACAAACAGTAAAGTTGTAAACAAAGTATACATACAGGTCATCAGTTTAACGCCACGTTTAACAGAGTAACTGTTCTCAGGGGCTGCAGTCAGTGGTGCAGTTCTAGCTTTAATACTGTCTGCTGTCCCTAAAAATGTTCGTTAAGTGACAACGTATAAGGAGAAAATAATGTTTTGTTGGGTTAGGAGGACGCTGTTTAGAAAAATGTTAATGAAGTAGAGGAAGTTTTTAGGGTCACACAATGTGCTTCCTCCAGACTAGCAGATTCCATTTCACATTGCTAACTATTGTTTGCTTAACACGATTGAAACTAATTTGGGATAATCTGATCTTCATATTTTTCAACTTTCTCAAAAATGTTAGGTGCCATATGGCTGAATGTCTCAATGTTACAAATTATTCATGAAACAAGTGTGTAATGTAAAAAGCAAAGCAGGTGAGCTTACATTTGCAGATTTTTAATGACATAAATTCACCATCCAATTATCCAAAATTAGTTCCAATCGTGTTGCTATCTCTGCATTCTACACAATGTGACTCCTGACGGTAGACTATGCTTTTTCAGAGAGAATTTTTCCCTCCAAAAGAGTTTTTATTTTCTGATACAGGTTCTCAATTTGAGTTTTTTGCCTTGTTTTCGTAAGGTAGCAATAAGGAGAGGGGGATTAACAGACTCGTTTGTATCTATAGTATAAAATGTAGTTTTCAGACTTTACAATTGTTACTGCCTTACCTCTATTGCTGCAATAAAACAGAAGGTGGTAGTGTAGCCAAGCACAGTATATAAGTAGGATAGCTAAGTTATTGCTAGATAGACACTGGTAGTGTCCTAGTATAAATGTAGCATACATCTGTGCAGCATGCATGTGGCACAGTTCATTTGCCAATTTCTCAACACAGCAGAAGTCGACGTAGCGATCAAGACAAGCCACTGTTCGCAGGGGCTACAGTGACGTGGACTTTCCTCTTATGGGGCCAATAAAAGGTGGGACTTGTGGCGTGTTTGAGCCCACAAGGTTGGGACAAGATTAAAAGAGTTCCTTTGAAGCTGGATTCTTTGTTAGACTGTTAATTTGTCACCCATTTTGTTGCCCATTTAATGTATTTCAGAGTTATGAACATGTTAATCATTGTAAGGAAATTTGTTTGTGTGACAATTTATTGGTAACCAATTTTGACAAAGTCGGCCATTTTTTATAAATTTCGTTTCATATGAGATACTACTTATTTTGTTTGACATATTGAAAGATACTGAATAAATGGGTGACGATGCATATATTCGACCCCGCTTTTAGACACGATACATTTTCGCGATGGTTTCATTTAATTTGTCTTCAAACGGGGTCGAATATATGCATCGTCACCCATTTATTCAGTATCTTTCAACATGTCAAACAATAAGAGATATCTTACATCAAACAAAATTCATGAAAAATGGCCGACTTTGTCCCTTTAAATATGAAGTTTTGTTTATGGATATGTCACATGGTGGTAGAAATTTGATGAAGAATTGTTTCATATTTTCTAGGTATTAGTTTGAGCTCAGAGTATTAAAAATCACATGCTATTTTGAAGCCCTAAATCAATTACTAGGTGTTGACCTCTTTGTAATGTGACTTATTTTTTATGTCTTAGTCTTTAATCGACAATACAGTATGATTGTCGATCAAACAACGGAAAGTGCTTATTAACCTGCAGAAAGTCATGGAAAAATTATGCAGTTATTTGGGGGTTATTATAAGATGTTTGAGCGATACCGCGTCGTATTTGAATGATGTGTCCGTATTTTGACGAGTTGCTCAGCAACGAGTCAAAATGCGGTCACATCACGAGAATACGACGCAATATCGACCAAACTTCGTGTAATAACCTTTTTATCATACATGCATGCTTTGGTCATGACTGTTTAGCGACAAAATCAACTGAAATCGACCTTGCTTGTTCCTTGCTGTACTTATATAAATTTGGTTGCTAAGGAGTGATGACAACAATATCACCTCTTGATATAATTCCGCTATTGGGCCACTCCACTTCAAGGGAGGGTTTATAGAGCACTTTTCAAGCGAACAATTTAAATATTAAGATGTCGACACAGGTTTTCACAATTTGAACAAGATCTTTTTCAGGTTTAAAATGACGGTGGACGTAAACAATATGTTGGAATGTATTAAATGAGTGTGTTTTATTGTTTTGATACATTAGCCTCATCTATGCGTGAAAGTTACGAGGCCGCCAAAATCGGGCCAAAATACTCACACAACGCCAGCATTCGATTTCAAACTCGATCGAGTATGAACAGCTGAGAGCATAGAGCAAGCAGTTCTGCGACATCTATGAACGCACAGTGTATTATAATACCCGTACCTGTCAGTTTATCTCGAAGAATTACATGAGAGAAAATGCCGAGAGAGTTTGACCGGTTGACCTAGCTGTTAATTTTATGCAGGAAATTACAATAACAATGCTTGGTCGAATGACGCAGTGCCTTGAGGGTGGGATCGCCAGTGGTATAGGAGGAGGAGTACCTTCCCGATGGTGATAAGTGGTGCGGATTACCGTCGCCTAGGTGACTTGCGTTGCAAATACCTGGACTGAACCCACGCGTGGACTGAACCATTTGGGTTTTTTGGGTGTCGATGGTACTTTGACAATAAAAGTAAAGATGCACAGATATCGAGTTTATTGTCTTGTTTATGAGCGGCCAGTATTTCCAACAGCATGAATTACGTGCATTTGCCCTAGAAGAAATAAATAATTTCGAATAAAACATCGCGAATATAACCACATTCCTTAAGCTCGACGTACCCAAAGAACCATGAAATCGCCCGACTTTCGATTGAAGAGATGAGTTTTGCCAAACCGCGTATACAGAAAAAGTGGCAGATGACTTTATTTTTAGAATCATAGACAGTATAGCGAGATGTAAAAAATGTGAAAGAGGCTCCCCATCTAACTATCCTAAATGTTTTTGTGTCGAGTTTGTGTTTGATTCGTTTCGAAAATGTGTTCCTACATTCTTATCCGATTGTGTGTGTTAATAAAAATGCTTGTTTCGCTTTGGATATTTGTAGAGAAGTTTGGATTAGTGTGTACGGTAATGTTTTGTTTGTGTGGGGAAAGCTTATGGCGAGACGCAGCCGGACCTATGTTGTTACAAAAGTTGATAGAGTCGCCCTTTGACGCTTACGTTTCGAAACCCGGTTGTGGTTTCTCATCAGTCGCGGTGTAGATTCTTTCTTAGTTTGTGTTTGTGAAAATTTATTTTAATGCATTTTAGTGGTCTTGCTTTTCGATTAGCGAGGCAAGTATATTAATTTTTGGTCACGTTGTGAGTCCGTTTGGTGGTTCGGTTTGTTTGTTCTATGTTTCTTTACTTCGGTAAATTTTGTTTTGACTGGTGTGTCTTTTAGATTTTTGCGGAGGTTTGTGAATTTTTAGGCAATAAGTACCACTGGGGGTACGGATTTTATGTTTATTGGATCAAGATACTCACAAGTATCCTGGTTGATGTGCTTGTTCTCGTACATTTTGATTCATAGT
Organism: Ptychodera flava; assembly: GCF_041260155.1. Taxonomy (NCBI): domain Eukaryota; kingdom Metazoa; phylum Hemichordata; class Enteropneusta; family Ptychoderidae; genus Ptychodera; species Ptychodera flava. Next base: position 25,556,700 of record NC_091944.1, on the reverse strand, counting down.
TCGTTTACTTTGTTTACTGTTTGTTCTGGCTTGTTGTGTATAATACTGAGTGTTGCGTAATTGCCTTTCGCATTCGAGTACGTAATCGTTTGTGTTGACAATGACGAAAACCCGACCCTTGTCGAGGGTTTTTTTTCCCGAAATTTGTCTATTGTTTGCAAGCTGGTTTATCGCGATTCTTTTAGCACGCGACATGTTTTGTTTCCTTGTTTGAAAGGGTATCTCTAGAAGTGCGAGTTTAGCAGCTTCAGATAGCTTTCAAGTTTTTGGTGTTTGTTGTTTGTGGAGCCCAATTTGACTTTTCTTTGAATTTGTGTTGTTGCGATTGTTTGTGTCTCACGATGTAGCGTAGTCACATTTTACGACTTTATTTGTTGAAATCCTGAGGTGGTTTTATTCTGTTTGGTTTTGTTGGCGTCCGAATTAATTTCAAGGCCTTTGCCTAGTACTATTTTTCGGAGTTTCATAGTTTGATCGATGATAGGTTGTTGTTGAATTTCATGTTGTTGTCGGCTTTTCTTTGGAAATAGTGATTTATTCCACGGCCATTTTTTCTGTCACGTTATTTTTATGTGTACGATTTTTGTTATTTCTTTTAAGTGTTTGTGTGTTCTATGTCATTTTATGGGGTTTTTTGGGGGGTAGTTCTCTTTTTGGAGTGTTTGGTGGCCCTGAAAAGGGCCGCTTGGTATGGGTTTTTGTTAGCGCTTGGCGCGTTTGTTTTGGCGATGAGCCTATAGCTTTTTTATGCTTCTTTTCGCCGATTCGATGTGCTTGGTAAGTAGGTGTTTGCCGCCTTCTTGTCACTGTGTGTGCGTACATGGACAGTTAGTCTGGCAGAGACCCTGCGATTCGCGTTCTTCCCTGTTGGAACACGCGCGCGCCCGTCAGAGACGCGACGCGAATCCCAGGGTCTGGACGTTCTTGCAAGCGACCGGTCGGATTTCTGCCTGATCCGGGTACTTTATAGAACTCCACACATCCGTTAATCAAAACAAAAATGACAGGTAACATAGCCAAATAAATTAAAAATGAAAAATAAAAACATACCGCCTATATATGTGTACCAGCTACTAGTATATATTCTCTCCGCCCAGTTAGATAGGTGTTTCTTTTGACATCACTACCCTTATGAATATTCATATACTTGCAAGAACTGACAGTCGCTGTGTCTGGCAGCGCGTGCTAGCAGCTGCACAGCCTTCGAATGCAGGCCCATCGCGGCGCGCACAAAACTAACTAGGCACAGCGACTGTGGAGAGTCTAATGGACAGTCTGCATAGCCCTTGAATGTGGTCTCGATTTTGATCAAACCATGGAGGTACCTCCATGATCAAACTTACAATTTAGGAGTATATATCAAAACTGATAAATGATTTATGTTTTCACATGGGTTCACAAAAAGTTTCGCCCCGGTGTTCATTTTTGGCCCAGTAATTCCATCTACCCACCCTTTACAGAGTAGTAAGCTTATGGGGCAAGTAAATATGGATGCGCCGGTGCGATTCAACGATCAACCTCTATATCGCATCGAAAGTCAACAATTTTACGGCACGGACTATGATTTTATAAGTTTATACACAGTCCCTCGTGGATAGAGAGACTGTGGTTTATATAAAAATTATAAGGCGCGGGGTATTATATATTGACTGATTACTGTAGCTATAGATAGGCTACATTCAGGACGGGCAGCGACGGGCAGTAATTAGTAGGCAAAACCACGGTCCACAGAGGGACCGCGGCAAAACAGGTGGTTTTCACCGTGGGCAGAACTCGGTGCAATGATACTGAACATTAATAGTTAGCCTGTCACCTTGAAGGTAATGCTGTAGGTGAAACAAGTAAGCTTACTTCAAACGCACGATGGTACAAACATTCCTACCTCCATGGTACAAACAACACCACAAGTGAAACGTATACACAGAAATACACGCGTTCCTACGTTGTGCCCACCCGGGCCACGCGATTAAAATATGACTTATACTGCTGGATAGTGTTAATTGGGTCGGTAAACAGTCAACTAATAGTTTAATTGACTACCTGGGTGATTGGCAGGTCGTGTCCAACGACGCATATGCAAAGCAGGCCAAAAGACAAAAGCCCCCAAAGTTATTGACAGCTGGCCAGGGGTCACCATGAATACGTAATGAAGCTTCACTACGCAGAAACTGCGTAGTCAAGCCCTTCTTAACCGGTCAAACTCTCTCGGCATTTTCCGGCATGATATGTATGTCCCCAGACGTCGAATATGTCGATTTTCCATTTTAGAAAGGAATTTGTGAGCGGATTAGGGAAAACATGAAGTGAGTACACTGTAAGCTGTGGTGTCGTAACCCGTTCGTAATTTTGTTGTGTACGGATAAAACATATCAAAGGTATTTACGTCGTCTGCTCGCATATTTTTGTTCTCGGCTTGCTTAAATATAACTGAACTTCCCTTAACAACCTAAACGAAATTTTGACTTTCCCTAGATCTTGCATTGCATATGAAACCCGCAGCGGTGCCATCGGACACGATCGTGACCTGTGAATCACACTGGCAGGAACAAGTCGTAAATACAATATGTGCACCTTGTCTGTCGCGAGTATTTTCTGTGCGGTTGGATTTTTGTGGCTCATTTATGGCTGTAAACTATGTAATTCACCACGTGCACGTAGACACTTAAAGCTCATCAACAGGTAACTTGTCATAAAGCGGTTCTATCATGATGCACTGTCAACTGGTATCTTAATCTTCAGCAGCGTAGTCGACATATGATCATTGCACCGTATCATCGCGTATGAGATAGGCCTTGAACGATGACAGGTGTCGGCAAAAGATACAAATTTTCAAGGTTAAGCCTAATTCAAACGCAACGAGCGACGTGCCGCGAGCCAAAGTTCACGATGCACGATTAGCATGTTAAGCTAGAAATTGGTACATTTTCACTCAAATTTAATTCATTGATTCATTTTCATCGATAAATCAACATTCGGGCTTCAACGCCGTCTTCTAAATGCATGAACTATTGACCAGCGCACGTGTGTTTACGAATTCTACATCAAGGGGCATATGCAGAAAGGGGCTCGAGAGAAATTATTTGGATGGAGGGCAAGTATTTTTCTAAATCACACTGCGCGTAAAATTGTAACATCATAAATTGATCAATAAAAATTCTTTACATTAATTTTGTAGACCATATGATAAGGTTGCTTTATTTCAAATATCTAGGTCTTAAGCCATGATAATATTAAGAAGATTTTACAATATTATTTTTGAGAATTTACGACCTTTGACCTGCCCTATTCCCCTCCCCCCTCTGCAACTAAGCTGTGGCTATATCTTATCCTACGTAAGAGTTAAAGACGGCTGGTGTCTATCGAACTGTGAAAGGTATTGGACAACGACCTTCGACCCTCAAATCATCCTGTACCTCACTAATCACGCACATCTATATATTATAGGCTAGCTGACACAGGTAGAGGTCTGAAGTTTAGTGGACGGAGATGATTATATTAACTAAGATTTTTGCTACAATGTCAAGCGACCAGGATGACATTTGACCTTGATTTGACGAATATTCCGATAAATCAGTAACTACAAGTTCTACACCATTGATATTTATGGACATGAGGCAACCAATAGTGCAACATCCTGTATCTTATTAATTATGCACATGTCTAATTCACGGCTAGCCAATATGGCTACAGGTCTGATTTTTGCCAGACGGCCATCATGGGAGGAAATATTACAGCAAGAATTTACGTGCCAGGATGACCTTTAACCTGAGTTGAACATATTTGCCAGTAAATTAGTGCGACAGCCTAACACATTATGAATTAGTCGATTTTTTCAAATAAAATATTATTGATGTTGGCAATGGGACGTACGGGGACGGACAATGTTTGCTGGACATAACAATCGGGAGAGTTACTTTTCTCAGCATCATTTCGAAAATTCCCCCTCCCTCCGTATAATTTTTCCCAGTTCCTTACAGGCCAGCACATGTTGAATTCGTGAACACACATATCGCAGGTCACCATTTCATGCATATGTAAGGCGTCTATAAAATGTGATTTAACAGTGAAGGTGAATTGATAAAGTGAATAAGAGTAAAAATGCATCTATTTCTAGCTTAAAATGCTAATCGTGCATCGTGAACTTTGGCTCGCGGCGCGTGGCTCATGGCGCTTGAATTAGGCTTACCAAATTTCCAATGCGTTTGTTTGTATTTTTTGTGTAACTGTACTTGTACCTTAGTGCAATGCCCGTTAACTGAGTGCAAACAACAAAATTTTGACAATAATCAATCGGATTGTCATTTGTTTTATTCACTGAGCTGTTTTAGGTGTATATGAACGTACAAACCAAAGTCATGCATACCAGCGAAGGTCACGCGTACAATGTACTTGTAAGTAGTTCGGTTACAGCAGAAATATAATTCGTATTTTAACATGTTAAAATACGGGTTCATATTAGTGCCATCTAAAAATATGAGAATGGCAATACAGGCATAGCATGTATGATAATACAGGATATTATCTCAGTTTTGTGTCATGCCCCTTCCTTTACTTTTCGATTTGAATCATTGAAACGTTTCAATGACATTACAACAGTCATATATGCCGGGTACACTTCTGAGATACAATACAGCTGACATCAAGAAGGCTTTCATTTCATGTGGGCAAACTTTCATCCTTTCATCTTCTGTTCGCGAGTGGTCTTTGCAAGGCCGATTTACCACACTCTGCCAATGTACAAGTGTTAAGAATGACCCTGTCTAAGCATTTGTTGAATAATGCTATCTTTTATTCAATTGATTTGTTGAGACAGAAATTTAAATAGTTTCCCTATAAATGGGCTACCCATATAGTGAATTTCAAAGTAGCTCGGAATTACAACGTGCTTGGGTAAAGAGTAAAACGTTTCTGGTGACAGAAGATAACGCCACTGCATCAATGGCAAACACTCTTCTTCGACAGATTTTGCAAAAATTTAACCCAAAAGGCCAAAAAATAGTTTTTTCTGGCCATTAACACTTGACAAAAATGATGCGGTGACGCATTTTTTTTAAAATTTTATTTGTTTTTTTGGGGGCGGGGGTCCTTTTAAAGAAATTTGACAACTTTAAAGTTCGCATAATAGTTCAACAGTTAATGTTTTCACTGCCTGGAAAGTAGTCCTCTTTCACATTTTTCATATTCTTAGCACAATAGTTAAACAGATAATGTATTCCTCTGTATGAAAAGTAGTCCATTTTGACAACTTCCAGGTTCGCACGATAGTTTAAGAGTCAATGTGTTCCACTGTCCGAAAAGTACTTCATCTTCATTTTTAGAATTTTTGGCCGAGTCTCAAAACAGGTAGTACATGTTGGAAATATTTCTTCAGCTTCTTCCCCTGATACTATATCTGGACTGGCACAGTGGCGGCATATTGCTGGAAAAATCGCTGAAGAATACTATGGGATTTCCATAGGAAGTCTGGAAGACCTCTCGAACAAACACTCTTGCAAAGATGTGGTTTTCCTGCAGAGTGGCAGAACATCGCTGGAAAAATCGCTGAAGAATAGTAAGGGATTTCCACAGGGAGTCTGGAAGTCCGCTCCCTCTTCCTTTCTAGAATTTTTGTACTAGTCTCAAAACAGGTAGTACATGTTGGACATATTTCTATAGCTTTTCCCCCTGATACTATATCTGGACTGGCACAGTGGCGGCATATTGCTGGAAAAACAACTGAAGAATAGTATGGGATTTCCATAGGAAGTCTGGAAGTCCTCTCGAACAAACACTCTGGCAAAGATGTAGTTTTTCTGTCCGTCAGGAATAAAGGCACTCAAAGTTGAACCACAAGTGAAGTCAACATTATCTAATGCTGCTTCAAGTTGTTGGAGTTCATGCAGTTTGAATTTTTTGCTGCTGTGCAGTACTCTAGGCTTATTGCACCCAATGCATTCAATGGTGTGACGAACCCTACAGGCTGTCTGCGCGCTTGGGTTAAATGGTAGTTCATGGCCAACTTTTGTCTTTGTCTGCAGTGAAGGCATATCTCTTTCTGTAGTGTTTGTACCATATAATGCATGGAATGGTTTGTAGTGCAAGCCATCACTGGTGAGTACTGGGTCTGGTAAGTCGTGGACTTCCTTGAAAACCTCTTCAGGTAATCTTTGTGGTTTGTGATATTTAGAGTTGGTGTCTGCACATTTCTTCACACTAAATGCATATTTTTTCTTCGCCATATGTTGATCATAGAACTCTTTCATTTCTTTACTTTGTAGCACTTTCCTTTTTGGCATGCTTACAGATACATTTTCATCTATCTGATGTATGTGGTTCAAAAGTTCAGTGATCTCCTGTTTTGTAGCACTCTGGTAGGTGTTGAATTTCTCGTCCTTGGGTTCAAGCTGCTGTACTATGGATGAAATCAGGGACTCTGGTTGTTGCAGACTCTCTATTACATCAGCCTTCAGCTGTGGGGACTTCTTGGCAGCTTCTCTGATATCCTTCATACTGTTACACCTTTCAAGTAATTTTTCTGAGTCGGCACTCATTTCTTTGGGCATGATTCCCAGAGCTTGAAGACAAATGTTCAATATCAACATGATTCGCTCTGCTGAATTTTTCCAAGAATGGCCTGGTGGGGTACGAACAACAATCACTGCATCCAGGTCCTGTTTCAAAAACAGGGCTATCAGGGAAAAAGGCACTTATGAGAATGTGACTCTGTGGTCTGGTCCACCATCGTTGTATATCAACTTCAGAGGAGCAGTGTCATTTACTGTGTCAAGGACTTTACTCAGTTCTGCAGCATAGTGTTGTGGAGATGATGACTTAAAAACACTGGCATAGCTGCCTCTGTTGCACCATATACTTCACTTAAGTACACCGGTGAACTGTAGTGATGATTTGGAATAGGTTTTTTTTTGGCAAGAACTGGAGTCTCAACCACTGCTTCGATGGAATAGGTGTATCTTCAGGACATAGTTTCTTCACTTCTTCATGGAGATGACGTACTGACATAGCTGTTGCCATGTTTGTTACAACGGTTTGTCTTCTCCAATGAACAGCTGTCTGAGCAACACTGTCAATATACTGTGCGGTGATCTCCCAAATTTGTAAAACACTGGAGTTCGCCCATAGTTGAGGGTTCGCAAATCACATGTAATTTTCGGGTCACCAAGTTCAATGCACAGTTTTACTCTGTGATCAATATCAGCTTCATGAAGACTTGACGGAGCTGATGAATCATTTGTAAGGAGACGATAAATCTCTCTCAAATGCATTGGCTTCACCTTTGCTATGGTTCCAATTAAATTCGCAAAGTGTCTCTCCATTTGTCTTGTGTAAAACTTTGGTGCAAGTGTCTGGATTTCAATACTCAGCTGAGCAGTTTTTGTCTTTGCAATTTCAGGGTTGACATATGAGGGTTCTTTCCACAAATAGTACTGATTACCCACACCACCTCCAGGTGCATATGTGTAAAATGCTGTCTTAGTTGGCAACCTAGTAACGGTAAGATCTCGTTGAGGAAAATAAACTGAAATGGATCTTTGTCGCTCAGGCAGATATGATTGGCTCACAGGATTGTGCCATCCTCACAGATGATAAAGACACAGGCAGGTTGAAAATACCAACTGAATTGTCCAATTGTCTCACCTGAATAAAATTAAATAAAGGAACATTTTAGTTCTCTGAACAAGAAAGAATAAATACAAGTGAATATTTTTTTTCTTGTATGAATTCAATAAATTAATAACTAAGTCTACACACAAGTGATTTCTGTAAAGATATTGAGAATGTGATCGACATAAATTGTATGTTGTATATTTCACAACTGTACAAATAAGACATTATACATGTAAATAAAAATGAAATTATATTGACAACTTACTGGATTCTCTGCTTGATGACGACGGGATGAAACTTCTAACTGTTGGCTGAGGTAGGTTGCATTTTTGTTGAAAGATAATGCTATCGATTTTATGGCTTCGTTAATGGCTCGTCACTTCCTCCCTATTGATCCAATTCTAAAAAAATGAGAAATATTATGAGTTGCTATAGACAACGAAAAATTATCGACAAATTTACCTAGCTGCTAAAATAATTTATATGCATCACAGTACAGACTAAAGTATAACCGTATCCATTCTTGCATCAATCAAAATTCATAAATATTAGAATATGGCTATACCTCTGAAAACTTGACTGTGTAATCTTGCCTGAATTTGTTCATAAACTATACGTTCAAAAATTATTCAGTCAACAAAAACGCTTTACTATCACAATGCACAAGAAACAAAGAGTTATCTATAATTTTCAATACACACATTAAAATATTGAGCCCTACCTGCTCCAGAATGTTGAAAATTAGCTGTGCTAGGTTCCTGAGTTCATTCCCTTCCAAGTTTTTCATCACATGTCTATGAAATGCTGTATATTTTATTCTTGAAACATATCGTAAAACGAGGAAAAATGACACTGCCGCAGACTGAGTTTCACACGATGAGGGTCGATTAACCACAACGCATCACATGTTATCTTGATGAACTGGTCCCCAAGGCTTTTACTGCTGACATCCCATCCGAGATTTTTCTCTATTAAGCCAGCTGACCATATCGTTATGAACTTTAAATCTGGCATTTCGTCTATCCAATTGCTTCAGCGACGGCCAAACTTTCTTCCGAGCTGAAGCCCTAAGCACTTTAAATGCGCTTGTACCGGCGTCTTGGTTACATCACAAGTCTTATCAAAACTGTCTCTCAGATTGAATGTCATGTATTTTCCAAATTTTGATACGTCTAAAACTTTCGCTGTCATTGGAACCGACTGGGACTGACCTGATATATCAAGACACTACGTGACAGATACACGTACAGTTTATGCAGCGTCGATGATTCATGAACATCTTCGAGGCCAAAAGGGCATCAGGATCCTTGACCCCTGGGTTATTTACATGGATATTAACATTCCAATGCCTTGCATAGCGGCTACAAAAGCTAGAAATTACGTGCCAGGGCAACGAGGTCAGCCATGCTTGTTTCTGGTATGCATCTCCATTATAGGATGTTTTCTAGGAGAAACTACCCAAACTCCTTTCCTTCTCGGTACATGCTTATTATATTAGCATGCCCTGCTCGTCCTATTTTGATTCATCGAGCTGAACCACATGACTGACCACAAATACACAGTAATGGTTTGTTTACATGCCCATGAATATGAATAATAAGATTAACAACTCACAGTATCGTAACTTTACAGCTCAAACGTACATCATAATCAATCACAAAATAAAATGGAGCACTTGTAGGTAAAGTTGAGATACTTTTTTCTGAAAACATCTCCGGATTTGCCAATTTTGTACAGCGCACGTGACAGTGCGTCGCGTATTGCTCGTTTTCTGGGGCCCAGTTGTCGTTCACTCCTGAAATTTTCGGAAATTTTGACGGTTTTCTCAAGTTCGCTGATAATATAATGGAAATAACAGATTCCGCTCTGACTATTAACGTTTATTTATTGGCACGGGCTCGAGGAAAGCCACATTAACGGGCTCGGCAAGCCTCGCCTGTTAATTTTTGGCTTTCCTCTTGCCCTTGCCCACAAATAAACGTTAATGGTCAGCGCGTAGTCCGTTATTTATTTTTGTTATTGAATGTGTGTGAATGCTTTAGACATCTCGACTTGACCTATTGTTCTCTTGCAAATTAGTAATCAGTCATACTTTTTTTCATATTTAAATAAGTAATCACTACACTTTTATTGATATGATAATGATTTTCTTTCATTAAAGTGTGGTGATTACTTATTTACATATGAATAAAAGTATGACTGATTACTTATTTTGCATAAGAACAATAGGTGTCAGTCGTGTTTTCTGGGATAAATGGATGGCAAGAACAATAGATCACATGACCTGGAGTGGTATAAATATAGGAAGACAATTTGTTCAACTGATATGTTATAGCATCACATTTTATAATTCAATTTTAACTTTCTTTGGACCATGCTCAATGTAAGCAACATGATTTGCAGATGAAGACTCTCCATCTTTAGATTCGGCGTCTTCTTGGGTTGGACCAATCTTGTCTGTTTTGTTACATTGTTTTGTCGTAACTTAAGAAACTGGTTTACTTACAGATTCCTCTGATTTAACACTAGATGGAGGTGGTAGTAATATATTCGACACATGCTTTTGTAGTGCAGTAGACATACATTTGAGGCGCGTAAACCGTCATCTGATCTGTGACCTGTTTGTTCTTTGATAAGCTGCTCATCGAATCCCTGATGGTACAGAGATGTTGCCGCATTCACCTGAAATTATCAAACACAAGACATATGTGACAAATATCATGGAAATAAGTACAGCGCTTTTGTAACGTTTGTGGAATAGTCGAAAGAAATTCTGTGGTACTGCCGCACACACAACAAATAGTTTTGGTCAATGAATTTAATTTTATAACTTTACAGAATTCGTTTTGTGTATAAATATTTTAGTAAAAGAATAAATTACCTTGCCAGAATATCCAGTGTGCTGGCAGTCTGGCCAAGCCATCTTGCACATTTGCTTTGTGTAAAGACGTATATTTTCTGGCAGGAGAACTTGATTATCCTTTGGCAAGGGTCATCGATAGTACAATCCCGTCTGGTGTTATCATCGCCAAGTACTTTTTTATAAGTTGAAGTACATGTACATCGTGGATTTATGCACTCCGTAGTAGCGGCTGCTCTTATAGGGCAGTTGCCAGTGTAAAATCGACTTTAGTTGTATTTACATATGGCCGTCCATGGAACTCTAGGAAGTCTCTTGGGTCATCAGATCAGACAAGTTGACAAGCTCCATCTTGACCAGTCGAAAATTCGAAAATGGTATTGACAGCCTGATATATCCACGTGGCAATCACATGCATCTACAGATTGAATTCCTTCTCGCTAGCCAATAGCCAACAAGATAGAGTAAGGCAAGCCATTTTATTTAACCAATCAGACTAAAATAGTTTCCTTCTACACAGGTGCATTATACCATCTGTAGCCCTTATTCAAATGCAGATTTGCAGTTGACCAGAGCCCTTGACCTACTTGGCTGAGATAGGTCATCCTCCCAAACTCGCATGCCAGGTGCATAATGACCTCTGTGAACCTTTCGACTTACAATGGGTCACTCCATTCCAATTGTGGGTGTTCAAACCAAAAGTAGACGATTTATTGACAGTAATTTTCAATTTTTAGAAAAGATTGGCCTGTTTTTTTCGTGGTATAAGTCGTTAATCGCACCTCGTAGGTGAGCTGTTACAGTTGTAATCACCACACTTATGGTCAGGAACTTGTAAACATCACTCGGCCTTCGGCCTCGTGATGTTTACAAGTTCCTGACCGTAAGTGTGGTGATTACAACTGTAACAGCACACCTACTCGTGCAATTAACTATACTAAGCCTGCCTGCAGTAAAATGGGTGTTGGGAAAAGTAAATGTTTTGTAACAGGGTAAAATTGGCCTAAAAATAGAAATGATGGTGAACTTTTCACCTTGGAGTACGCCACCAAACGGCTGCGGATGAGAACTGCTTCAAGAGACCCCGAAAATTCAGAAATAGTCTCAACGAGCACACTTTGAGGTGACGAGCGCTGACCAGAAACAAATCAATTTTATTGGGCCCAATACGATGCCCACTGTTCTCAGTTACAGAACACGTTCAGTGTAGGAAATATCAATCGTTCAATCTACCCGTAAACACTGCATCGAGAAAAAACTATCTTTAGAGTTGTGTGCAGTTTCATAGCCGGGAAATGAGACTAAGGCAATATAAAAATGTTCGGCATCATTTAAAAAGTGGTATAGCCACAAACTGATGACGTCAAAACAGCCGTACACAAAACACAGACGCCCCATAATTACGGCACTTACTAACTAATAATCTTACAATAAAATAATATAAAAATTGCACTTTCTTCAGATCACTGTCACAATTTCTGGCTGCTTAGTTTTTGTGTTGGGTGAACCACAGTGTGGGCCAGGAATTGGGGTCAGCTAACAAAATTGTCGGAACGGAGTGAACGTTAGCGAGTGGAGTTCCGACAATTTGGTCAGCTAACCCCCAATTCCTGGCTCCCACTGTGCTTCACCGGACACAAAATCAAGCAAATGAAGACCATCATCGATTTTTAGGGTTAGGGTTAGGTGGTGCATATTATCGCGGGGCACCATTTTTAAAGTGGTATGGCCACAAACTGATGACATCAAAGATGTGCGTCAAAGGTTACTTTCTAAAAGAGGCGATAAATTATTTTGGGTACAAGAGTTAGGAATGGAGCTGGGAAACGTAGGGGGATATGATTGAAAAGAAGGGTCCCAATTTTTTACTATCTTTACTCCCTTCCCTCTTTTCTAGCATCTCATTACTCTATCCATGTCTTCTTCAGCTAGCCTGATACCTATGTGGAAGCAACGGTAATGATAGGGAGAGAAGTGTTATTTATTAGTTACACTTTTTTACACAACAACTAATACCGCTGCCAGGGATCGAACCAATCACCTACTGCATGTGAAGCACTACCTATAACCTGTACTCCACGAGAACAAGGTGCAAGGAACGGATGCAATGTTCCATATAAACGTTAGGATGATAATACTAAGCAGAAACTGATTAATTTATAATGTTCACTTGTAATGGTTTGAAACTCTTTTCCTTCTTTTATTTAATTTATGCCTCTGCATTGATTGCTTTATTGCCTGTCTTTATTTTTTTCTGCATTGTCATATTTGTTTTGCAGATTTGTTATTGTTTGAATATGTTTCATATTATTTGTTGTATTTGCAGAGTTAAGCATAAAATTGTCACTTGTTTAGGATGTTTTATATGTTGACAAATTTGTGTTTGACATTTATTATTGAATTTGTCATTTGCTGTCTTTTTTACAATACGAAAGGTGTGCGTTCCCTCTTTGACAGGATACACTTTTATATAAAAGTGGTTCATCTCCCAACATGTATAAAATGCAATATTTCATTGCGTGATTTTAGTTTTTAGACCGCCTCAAAACATTTGACACAATATGGTGTTATGCAGTGTTGAATCGATGAAGGGGGCAGTAAATTCCAAGTATAGAGAAGTTAAATATGTTGAACAAGTGACATCCACGCCTTAGCTTAATAGCCGAAACGCCTCCGCCACATGAACTCAAAAAGATAAGTTGGAAATAAGTCTGAAGATGTGAAGCCCATCCACGTTCGCTTGGCATGCATCCACATGCCTTCAAGGGTGTTGGTGTGGGCGAAGGTTTGAGGATCCACAAAATGAAGACAATGATTGGCGGTGAAATGAGAAAACTGAGGGGACTTGGACAACGAAGAATAAGCCCCTTTGCCCCTACCATTCATCGGAATAATACTGAAACCTGTAGGAACAAATCGATAAAGCATTGGCATAACGTACGCCAGTCAACAGAAATTAAAAAGCAAGCACAAATATCGCGACCAATGACTCCAATCACCTAATGTCTGTCACTGTGACGACTCAAGCTGTATTTGGACTTTCGGAACTTGAATTCATTATAGATGTTTGAGTTTAGTTACCTCCGTGGATTCATAAATTTGCATAATACAATCTGGCCAAAAATCTATTGGGAGGCATGATCGCAAAGATAAAGGAAACTAATCTGTGGACAAAAATTAAATAAATCAATAACAGAGTTTGAACTACTGTACAGGTGTGATTTTCGGTCTGTAGAAGAAGTAATGCAATTGAAAACATAAAAAGAGTTTTGGCCGTCATATTGATTATTATTGCATTTGAATGAACTCTGAATTCTGTTATGTAACTCTGTGCCGTCTTTGGCAACGGCTATATTGAAAAGGGTCAATATGGCCATTGCCATCGGTTTGTAAATGACAACAAATTTGATGAATAAACCGTGAGAGGGGACATATTGTACCCAGAACGAGACGGAATTATTGCCGCAATCACATGAACTAACTAACCCTAACCCTAAAAAGTCTGTGATGGTCTTAATTTGCTTTTTTTGATCTCATCATGCAATTTGGAAATGCCACAGTCTACACGACAGGTTTCATGTACCGAAAAAATGAAAAAATATTCAAACACGGCAAATATTCAAAGACGGCACTGATTGCTTAATTTGCTTTGCAACATATTTCAATTCTTTATCCTTTGAATTAACAGCCCTCTTCATCGATTTAACACTTAACATAACACCATAATGTGCCGAATATTTTGGGACGGTCTAGAAACTAATTCACGTCTAAGTTTACTGCTCAGGAGGCCACTGCCGCTGATGTGAGACTCTCGAGACGCACAAACCACACGAAAAGATGAGTTCGTGCTAGTGACAGTGTATGAACCCTAAATCATTATATTGACAGCGAATTTCGTTTGTGTCTGTATGAATTCACTTTGTCGATCGGTGGAAATACTACAATGAAATTATCGTGACATATCCAACGAATTGTTGTTAACGTTTTCATGTAAAATAGCAATGAAATATTGCATTTCATACATATTGAGTAATAAAAAAACTTTTATACAAAGTGTATCGTGTCACAAAACGGAACGCACACCTTTCGTATTTTTTAAAAGGCAGCAAATGGCAATAGTCAATAAAACATGTCAAACACAATGTTTTCAACATATAAAAAATTCTATACAAGCGACCATTTTAAGCGATGACTGTGCACATACAACCAATTATATGAAAAAATATTCAAACAATAAGAAATCTGCACAACAAACACGACAATGCGGAGAAAAAAATAAAGACAGGCAATAAAGCAATGAATGCTGAGGCATGAATTCAATAAAAAAGGGAAATGCGTAAAAAACTTTCAAATCATTAAAAGTGAACATTATAAATTAATCATCCTAACATTTATATGGAATATTGCATCCCATTCTCGCAACTTGTTCTCATGGAGTACAGGTTATAGGTAATGCTTGACATGCTGGAGGCGCTGAGTTCGAGCCCCGGTAGTGGTATTGCTTGGTGTGTTAAAATGTGTAACTGAAAACTAACACTTCTCTCAATGTCAGTAATCTACCGTTGCTTCCACATAGGTATCAGGGTGGCTGAAGACGACGTGGATAGAGTAAGAGGACACTACAAAAGAGGGAAAGCAGTGATGATAGTAAAAATTTTAGGCCCTTCTTTTCAATCGTTTCCCTAAGTTTCTAAGCCCCCCTTCCTAACTGTTACCCCTAAAGTAATTTATCGCCCCTTTTAAAACGTAACCTATGACCTTATTTCCATAAGTACGCACATCTTTGACGTCATGAGTTTTTGGCTATACCACTTGTAAAATGGTGCCGTGAAGGTCGTATTAGGTTAAACTGTTGCAAAATTTATCGAAGGAGAACGTTTGTAATGAATGCAGGTGGCGTCATTTTCTGTCGCTAGAAACGTTTTACTTATAACCCAAGCACGTGGCAATTCAAAGCTATTTTGAAATTCACCGTAACTCATCTCCCTCATTGTCGTAAGGCCCTTTCACCTTCGATCTTGCATTGAGGGCACAACTCAAAAATAATTTTTATCGTTCGTCGAAAGAACAACCATATAAATGCTGACCAAGCCACCACAAAACTAATAAACTATTGGGACATCTGACTATGAGTCGAATCAGTTGCCATACTTAACAAACAAGCTGTTAAATATTGCCTACGCCCGTCTTTCAAGAGCATTGGTCAGTAACAAGCGACTGTACCATTGCTGTTGGAGTTAAAAAGTCAAAAGAGTAAATAATGTTTGTATCTTACCTATTACTTATGCGTAATGATGTCCTAGTCTTCAGTCACACTCAGAGACAAATGGTTAATGAATGCTTAATTCAACGATTATACCTCGAGCTTCAAGGAACCTTCCCCAGATAAAGGTTATTCTGTATTAAATATACGGAAGCATACATCAAGATTGAAGCTTTAAAGCTAAGAGGGCGCTTCCGCAGGCAGATAAGATATATCGCTCAAGAACAAGATAGTAGTGTATCGGACATTAATGAATAATACCGAGGAGAAATGTTTCAAGTGTCTCATCGCATTGTTAATTCCTCGCGGCACTGCAGTTAGCTTGTGTGGATGGTCGATATATATATATATATATATATATATATATATATATATATATATATATATATATATATATATATATATATATATATATATATATATATATATATATATATATATATATACATGAAAACAGCTGAATGACATAGATTACCTAATCCGTAATTGTGTGTTTTGAGCCATGATAATCTGTTTATGCGTATGTGGCATCTTGAATATTCGTATGACACAGACGTCATTAATTGCGGGTCACTCATTTGCTTGCCCATTTTTCATATTTTGTATTATTGGTGCTTTTGATCGACAGCCTACTTTACTTTCTCTGTCAATTTTATCGTCATGTCCGCTTTCACCATTGCATTTCTTGGTAAATGTTTTCCCGTCAGTTTTGAAACACTTTCTGCCTTGGTTTCGTGACAAATAGTGGAGATTTACTACGCTTGTAAGTAATATCCGTACGTTGGTCGGTGTCAGTTCGTTTGTCTAGTGAATCAACTTTATTAGAGAAATTCTAAAATCAAATTTCTTGTACATATATTCAATTCTATTTCCTATATTTATCAAATGTCTATAACTGCATAGATATTGCCAATTTCATGTTGGAAAAATCATATTTTTCTCATAGACTACCGTATACAATGGAACAACCATGTATGATTTTTCGCGAAATTCCAAAATCATATTTAATTTCTTGTACACATATACACTGCAATCCTATTCTAATCAAGCATATTTGTACAAATTTACAAATATCTCTTAATGCACATATATTGCTTCTATTGTATTAGAAAATTGTTTGTCATAGTTTTTTCAAAGAATACTTATACCATGTAGGCCTATAGTGTATCAATATTTTCTATGAGATCCAAAAATCAAATTTCTAGTAAACGCATGCAATTTTCACCTCCAACTTCAAGCAGAGTGCATTTGCATAAATTAGCAAACACATATAAATTTACAGATATAACTAAATTTTTCAGGGGAAATATTTATTATTTTGCCCAATAGACTCGCATTTATTTTGATTTGATATATGTGAACAAAGTACTTTATCGACCACATGCTGCCTTCTAATAGATCAGCAAAAAAACGGTTACCCTCCCCTAAAACATGAGGGAATTGGTCGGCACAAACCATGTATCTAGGCTAATCCCCTGAAAGCGGAAAATTTTCACGTTACCGAGTTAATGGTTTATGACTCCCTAGAGAGTAAATAAACTACCGATCAAGTAGAACAAAAGATCACAATGTTTATGAAAATGACACCACCCGTGATATTTGTAGAGCAATCACCGATCGACAGTTAGTTCGCACCTCAGGCAAGGTATCTTTTCATATGGAAATGATTTCGAACCTACAGCGCTTGTGCCAGGGAATATTGGCATGAAGGCATGCGTGAAATTCAAGGGTACTGAAAATTTTTTAAAAAAACATACATTTTTGGATTCTCCCTAGCCCCATTCTACTCAAGAGGTGTTTGTGAATGAAGCCTTTGCATCAAACGTTGCCAGATTCATGTCCTAGAAAGTGCCCGCATCATTCTCCTTTTCTACATCAGAACATAAGTAATCTGAAGCGGGACGCTTGTAAACGTTTGGCTAAAAACTATCTCTGTCGGTTGCTGATCAACTATCACACTTTCCAACGTGCAATCGGATCGCGCCTTTGTTGTGCAAATTTACAAGCACTTCAAACTCTTCTGTCATATTGTGGGACTGCCTCATGTAGGCATATTTTTCGTAGTAATGGTAGCGAAGGGGTTTGCCGTCTTGGTCTTCTAAGAAAGGCCAGAATCCAAAAAGATGAACCTCGTCGCAGAAACTCAACGCTGTAGAGAACATAAGCAGCCCTGCAATAAGGAAGGATTTCTATTATTAGCAATACAAAAGGGATTTACGTGATGACAAGAAAGGATGTCCTTACCTTTACTCTACCTGCTTAAAATGATAATAAATATAAATAAAAGGCTTGTAGCTTTTTATGATTACTTTTATCGATTTCTCTGTCTTTTCCTTTTAAAGTTATGATTTATTCCGTGTTTGGTTTGAATTTGTTACCACAGGAAATACAAAGATCATCACTTGAAATTGTTCAGTATAAAGCCGAAAGATAAAAAGTATAGCCTTGTTTCGTGTGCCCATTGATGTAAATTACTTTCCATCAAGTAACGGAGAGGATTCCTTCCACCATTTATCCCCGGGCAGTTATCACAAATTTCCGAAACGGTTTAAAGTTGTAATTGTTTTAGGTTGTATCAATGAACGCTTTATCAAAATCAATATTCTACTCGCCTGATGACACAACATTTTCTTTAATACCATATTGTTGGCCATAAAACTCCTTCACGGAAGAAATGTGACGGGAATTCGCGAAGATTACATCGCTGTTCACAGACTTGTGTATATCTTGTGCTCGGAAGGTTGTCTTTCTCAGGCTTCGGTACATGAAACCTGTCGTGTAGACTGTGGCATTTCCAAATTGCATGATGAGATCATTCTTGTACTTCTCTGCTCCTCGCTTATTAAATCTCGAATAGCTGGGGAAAAAAACAACGACAAATATAGAAATAATTAGCATTAATTATTGCAGTTTTCTGACAAGCCAAGATTGCACTTCCTTCATTTCCTAGATTAAATCGTTGCTTGTCATTTAAAAGACTGTGACATATCTAATTCTCCGTGATTTGCATAAATAGTACAATAACCTTTGAACTGCACATGGTTATTAGAAGAAAGTCAGACCCTGCCAGATACATGTATATTCGGCAGGGCTCAATATACCCGTTGAAGACTGCAGAAGATATGAAGCTTCGTCAAAGCGTTGTAAAGTATTGTCCTTCTAGTGTGCACTGAGTGCATTGAGCACTATTTCTCTCATGTGAAAAACATATGTCACTCTTAACCTTGAAATTGTTCGTGTATCTGGCGTTTCTCGTTTCCTCGTGTTCTTCACGTAGTCGCACAACTTCTCGCCTTCGGGCTGAAGTTGTATGGCTCCGCGAAAAAAAGACTCATATATGAAGACATCAAACATAGAAAAATTCCATTAGATTACATACATTTTTCACATGAACAGTTTTCTTACTTTTCGATAGATGTAAATGGACAAAAATTATAGTCGAGGATTGCAAAAATTTTGTCGCGATCTGGGTTTCATTTCCCGGGATGATATTCATTAATGAGTAAAACGGCTCATCGCCCTGGAGATATGCAAATGTTTACTGGGCTCTTTCATTCATAATCCGATCAAGCTGAAATATGATACATCGAATATCATCTTGACCAATCAGATGTACGTATTCTGTCACCGGAACTTGTCATTCATTTTCTCACAATTTAAGGTGGAGCTGCATGTTACCAACACAGTTTTTTCAAAGGAATATTTCTCATCTAAGATGACTAGAAAACCCATACATACTATATATTTTAAAAAAGCAGAGAATCTGAAGTTTAGTATGGTAGCAATAGTTTACTCGAAGGGTGAAGACGAGATATATTGGGGTTAAAGAACCTCGATTTTGGTATTAAAATAGAAATTAATTTACGTCAAAAACTTGGTACTGCTTTCTGAAATTTAATATTTCTCTTGAAACAAGAGCATATCTAGAAGGCGACTATTTTATTTTGCATGCCATGGGTTGAAAACTGACATTCAAAATAGTTATTGAAAACATGATTAGCAAAATTAAAATGCCTCTTATTCAAAATGTAAAATGTTATTGCAAAAAAGTAGTCGCTTTGTCATTTAAAGATCCTGATGTAAATATTTCTGAAAATTTGACAAAGTCAGAATGTAGTTAATGAATCTTGACTGTATGAGATAAGAAAAGCCAAGATATCGGATGATTTGCATACATTTGCATAAATTAATACTTCTTTATCACGCAATTTATGACTGCTTGACAAGCTAAAAGTGAACCGAACCAATTTTTTAACTGCAGGTTAAAAAAATAACTATAGTTGAATGAATATTTCAAAAACGTGACTTTTGAGCAAAATGCGCTGTGCTGTATTGGGTGCAGCGCCCCTTTCATTTCCATTTTCAGGTAATCGTTAAAATCGATGTAATGCACATTTTCATAGATATTTATGTGTTATGACTGAAGTTACGATTTGACAAGATATGAAAACATAGCAGGCAAAATAACAACTTCCTCGGACAGTGTTCGATCGTGCAGTACAATATAACTTTAGTAGAGTATGGTTAATTTCATAGCATTTTTTACTAATCTTTTACATAAATTGGTGTCTATGGCGATACAAGATCATTGTTCTTTCACCTTTCCTCGATGCTGACTTCTATACTACTATACTACTTCAAATTCTGCGAGAGTATCTGACAGAGAAAGGCTATTTGAAATAGCACTCGAGTATTCACATGGCCATGACCCGAATTAACAGGAGCCGGACTCGCCACGTTTGCACAATTCAATGTCAATTTACATCAAATGGGAAAGAAGTCATAAATACACAACCTCCAAATACTCCTCCCCGTGTGACATCACCTAAGCTAATCCCTTCAACATACCTTAGCTGATTGAATCCCAGGGAGGGATACTGTACGAAACTTGATGATACGTGCATCTGTATACTTCGAGATATATATATATATATATATATATATATATATATATATATATTATATATATATATATATATATATATATATATATATATATATATATATATATATACATACCCACACATTATTTACATATCTGTGTATGGGTGTTTGTGTGATTTCACACGCACAATATTGCTCACAAGAATTCAATGTACAATGAATTGACTACTTAATACTTGATGTGGTTGGCGGAATAAGGTTAATGTACTACCTACTTGGAAGCAAACATTGAAGGATTACAAGTTATCAAATCTGTTTTAGAGCCAACATCTTCTGTGTAATTGTATAGTGTTCCCATATTTAATCTGCA
Source organism: Ptychodera flava (assembly GCF_041260155.1). NCBI lineage: Eukaryota > Metazoa > Hemichordata > Enteropneusta > Ptychoderidae > Ptychodera > Ptychodera flava. The sequence continues at coordinate 25,535,718 of NC_091944.1, read as the reverse complement.
AATGAAACATACATCAAAAATTTTTAATACGCTTTGAAAATAAAAATTGAAGATTAGAAAGTACGTATTTGGTGAACAAATGCTGAAGGAAATGTTAGGATTAACGACAACGTTTTGGAGTATTTACCGATTGGGAAACGAACATAATATTTATGCAAACAACGAAATAGGCCCAGCATGAAATGTCTTGGTCAGTGTACTATCTTGAGTTTAATGAAGAGATCGAGGAATAATAACCGTACCGTTAGTGCAAATTATCTCACTAGGCAGTGACTCTCATTATTTTTTCTTGCTATTCTCTCTCTTGAAGCCGTAATGCCATATTTCAAGAGTTACAGGTCAAGTACGTAGTGGATGTTATTCCCACGATATCAATCACATATGTTTTATTGTAACATCTTAAACTAGTAAGCATGGTGCATTTTTAGAACATGGTTTGTGCCTAAGGTAATACTCAATCATGAAGGACACGCTAAATTCTGCAATCGTTCTTTATATATCTTGAATATAAGGGGCCTTCAGTTACTTAGAAAAGTGGAGCCAATACAAATATCGAGTATTGCTTTGCATCATCATGCAAGTTTAGAACAAAGTAAAAACGCCAGCCACATTTGAATATATTGCAGCATTGTAATATTAAGCTTAAATGCTCTTTCAGATTAAAGTAGATGTGACATTGGTGCAGATATTCAAACTCTGAAACTTTAAAACTCCTTTTTTGTTGTCTACCCTTTGTGGGACTCTTTCTGAAGTTTTTGACGGCTTATTTTGTAAAAATCGAAAATTTAATTTTTCCCCATATTTTACACACAGGGGTGGCACATATTTTAAATTGCAAGTGGCAGAGAATTTGAGGTTCCTTATTTTCATAGAATGATCCAAAATTTGCTAAGTGACATCTTGTTTTCATTTTTGCTTTCGAAAGGGTATGGTTGAAGGTTTCTTTACAGAGAGTTAGAGCAAAAGTTTGTCTTTAACTTTTGAGGTGTGTACAACCTTAAAGTAAACCAGCTATTGTAATCGATATTGTCTAAAGGAAAACTAGATATTCCAATATTACAAAGGTTTAACAACACGCACAGATATATTGATGATCTGATTAGTCTAAACAATCCAGACATATCAAATTACTTACATCATATATACCCTGATGAATTGGAAATCAAAGAAACAACTGAGAGTAGGAACTCAGCTTCATATCTTGATCTGTTCCTGCAAGTGGGTACTAAAGGGCTACACACCAAGCTGTATGACAAAAGGGATGATTTTGATTTTGAAATCATAAATTATCCCCACTTATCAAGTAACATTCCATCTGCACCTGCTTATGGTGTGTATGTGTCTCAACTTCTCAGATATTGTAGGGCTTGTGATTCCTACGCGGGTTTTCAAATGAGGCACAGCTTATTGGTATCAAAACTAGTGAGACAGGGATATACATCCAAAAGACTCGTGAGGACTTTCAAAAAGTTCTACGGTCGATATGATGACATTGTGGCCAAATATGACACCTCGGTCACTCAAATGATTAGCGACAGCATTCCCGGCTTTGAATTATAACAGTGATTCATATACTGTATCACTTCATACAATATTAGACAATTTTGGGACCAATCCTGACGGGTGTAGCATGCCAGCAAGGTACGCTTACCCATTCCGGACACCTGGTACCACCACTAACTATCAGTGGTTCAGGATGGTCCTACTTAAATTTGTAAATCTCAAATGTTCCATGGACCTGGTAATGTATTACCTTGAATGAAAATGATTATTGGACCAGTTTAAAGAGGCACTCCCACTTGGTAACATTTTTAAAACACATTTTTTTAATGCCAACGGTCGATATTTGATGTGGCGACTCCGTGCGGATCGCGAGATATCGATAAAAACATGTCATTTCCCGAGTGTATTTTTCACATCCCGAAGTTTTACGATCGTTTCAGGTTATGACCCAAAATCCCCCGAAAGTGTGTTGTTATGCTGATTGACGATATTCTAAGGAGTCCAAAAACGTTCGAATGATGCAATTAATTTACCTCCTACTGCGATGACTTATATACATCATTATCAATGCCTTTACCTCTGGTAATTCTTTTTCAAAACTTCTCCTTAGTTTTTGTCGTTTTCATTATTCTCAATCAGTTGTATTAAATTTTTAAACAATACCACATAGATATCAGTTTTTACGTGTAAAATATTAGTTGCCTCTGATTACTACATTTTGTCGTCCACCAGAAAGTTTCGCGTGGTTTGATACATAGCCGCCGCCGCGTGTGGTATGCGCGCATATCACGCAGCGGCCACTATGCATACCATGTATCAACCGCACCTATCTGTGCTAGTCACCTATGCGAATTCTGGTGGAATCAGCAAACTTTGTTTTTCGTTTTTTTGCCGAGTCAGTAGGACTCGGCTTTCTCCCATGGGACATGACCGCTCATCGACGCAAGTGGTACTGCTGTGGCGTACAGCAGAGTCAGCGTAGACTCGTACTCCATAGCTTAGTTGACAATGGCCCCAGTGCCGAACGTTCTATGTTCGGAAGCTGAATTCAGGTGCGCCACCGGAATTCAAACTTTAACTTTTTGAGGACATGTTTTTATCGATATCTCGCGATCCGCGCGCAGTCGCCATGTCAAATATCGACCGTTGGCATTAAAAAAATGTGTTTTAAAAATGTTACCAAGTGGGAGTGCCTCTTTTATGTCATATTGAATATCAAACAAAAAAGACTCACCTAATTATGAAGTTTGCTGCATCTATAAACTTTCCACATTTGCTACCCAACAAAATCCCACTATTTCCGACCACGCTGCATTTCTTAAACGCACCCTTCTGATATGGTATTTTCTGGAGGTCAACCGAATATATATATTAAACAGCATTGTCAATCAACAAAACTAAACTGATTTACATTCAAACTGGTATAGAGGATACTCTGATGGGACTCAAAGAATCATGAAATTGTCATTAAAAATTAAGTCCGAAGTTGATTCGTTGGAAAAACAGCAAAAAATATTCGACTTCAGGACTGGCCTTACCTTTGGCAATCTATTGTACACATCCAATGTAACATTTATCGCCCACTTCTTTGGACCATCATATGTCAATGTACCATTGATATCCAAATTGACGATTTGCCGTGTTATCACAAACTGTTCGGACGTCTTACAATACTGCTCGAGATCAGATCTGCAGCAAATAAATATATACGATGAATATTTACCGAGTTGTACGCATCTTCAATACTTGAGTGCATGGAAGGGCTATAAGAAAGCGAAATATTAACGGGAGAGGCGGAGTCAAGCTCGTTAATAATGGTTTTCCTCTCATCTGAGTCCACATTCAGCGCAAGAGAGGAGCCGTTTATTCCTGTAATAACACATTAGCTTACAGATCAAAAGGGGATTTTGGTGTACAGTGGATGTACCTTGGAATCTTGACAAGAAAATTCGAAAAATGCAGGATAACAATGGATACGTTCTTGCAGTGTGTTTCGGGGGGGAAAAACCGACAGGAACAAATAGCATAAGCTGTTGCAAGATTAATGATGATACAACAATAGAAGTAGACTGGGTTTTACCAATTTTGATTCTGATATCTCTCAAATCATATCATCTTGAACTACTTAGTCTTCACGTTTTTAAAGTGTGCGCTTTTCTGAAAGGAAGTTTAGCCTTCATCAATCAGACTGAAAGGTAACTGTTATCCTTTGATGAGTGTCCGCAATGCATGTATGATTGATTGCAGTTTAGCTTCTCCGACAGGGCTTACATGTACATATTGAACCTACATTCGATTCTTTTTTCGCAGTGGATTCAGTGTTGCTTCATACTGGATATTGTTAGTATAGCTACGCAAATGTCCTAGGCCATGAATATTTAGGAGCGCCGATTAATGCATATTTCATACTGTTTGTTTGTCTTTAACACAATTGGAACTATTTTGTGATTATAAGATGAACAGTTAAAGTCACAGAATGTGCTCTCTAAGAGAGGTTTTACTCAAAGCATTTAGTAGTTATCAATTTTTCTGGTGAAAACATCAAAACTGTAATTATTGAATTAAATGTTAAAGTAGTATTTAAAAAATTGTAGTATTTAAAGCCATCTGCTTTTCAAAAATTGTAAATTTATCCTTTTTGACAATTTTTTAAGGATAATTCATCTCATTGATACACATTCTTGAAAATGTCAAGATTAGAGGTCAAAACTTGATGATTGCTGTATTGTTTAGAGGACCTGGATGCGTTTGAAGGTTTCGGGATCATATCTGATTGGTTCTTTACTATTTCAAAGTGCCTCTCTAGGCCAGTCCTTAAAAATGTTTAGGGGTCATATCTAAGTGGTCCCTTAAAAAGATTAAGGGACACATCAGGGTGGTCCCCAAAAGTTTCAAGGACTCATCTGGGTGGTCCCTGAAAGTTTGAAGGTCACATTAGGATAGTCCTTGAAAAATTCAGGGGCACCTCAGGTTGGTCCCTGAAAGTTTCAAGGACTCATCCGGGTGGTCCCTGGAAGTTTCAAGGTCACATCAGAGTGGTCTCTAAAAGATCCAGGGACACATCAGGGTGGTCCTTGAATGTTTCAAAGACTCGTCTTGCAATGGCAGTTTTTGAAAGATTCAAGGTTACATTAGGATAGTCCTTGAAAGATTCGGGGACACCTCAGGTTGGTCTCTGAAAGTTTCAAGGACTCATAGGCTTAGTCATGTTCACGCTACAATCACAGTCGCTGACATCATTGTCGAGATCGGGAACAGCACTGTCAGTGTCACTCCACAAAGGACCGTGGTAACAGACATCAAATTCGTCGGAGATATCCAGTATTCCGTTGCTTTCCATGTAGTCCTGTCATTAAATAATTGGGGTAATGGACGTCCTACATTCAGAATCGGCAACCTTTCCCGCTCGGAATTAGTGCAGTAGTCAAAATCCATTCGAACATCACGCTGTTTACACACTCGACTTGAAACAATGCAGAGCCTCACAACAATGTGACCCGTGACCTTTACTATGTAAATTAGCAAGGACCATATTAGTTGGTGTACGATTCAGTGTCTCGCTTAATGAGAAAAGTATCATTGACTATATCTCCAAATTAATCATGAAGACTGTAACATACAACCATAGTATTTTAAATGGTGGGGAAACTTTACAGCATAAAAGAGCAACATGTACCTTACCCGGGACCTTGCACAATCCTAGATGCCCCTGTAGGTTAAAATGGAATGTGCCACTATGAACTGATAGTTTGCGAATAATTAATTGTTTACTATTCAGACCAGCGGCGTGTCGGCCAGTAACAGCATACTTCAACCAGCGAGTAAATTACCATTAATCGTCAAGGCTTGCTCGTCTAAGTCGACTGAAGGTTCAGCCACTGCCCAGTTTATCACATTTATGCCGGGAAGAACATGCCTTGTAGATCTCGTCGCATGATAAATATGCAAAGACGTGTTTTGGTGCCGGCCGACCAGTCACACATGGGAGCGATGAGGATGCTGTGTTAAGCCAATGTTACATAATCTTAGCTTCGACTGACATGAATATTGACGCTGTATGTGCAGGAAGTTGGACCAAATCTTTTCAGTGATTCCGTCTGCCTGTCAGCTTTACCACGTAATGCTTGTGAATGCACAAGCTGACGAGCGAAGGTCACATCAGGATAGTCCTTGAAAGGTTCAGGGTCTCATCTGGGTGGTCCCTGAAAGTTTCGAGGTCACACCAGGATAGTCCTTGAACGATTCAGGGTCACATCTGGGTGGTCCCTGAAAGTTTCAAGGACTCATCTGGGTGGTCCCTGAAAGTTTCAAGGACTCATCCGGGTGGTCCCTGAAAGTTTCGAGGTCACACCAGGATAGTCCTTGAACGATTCAGGGTCACATCTGAGTGGTCCCTGAAAGTTTCAAGGACTCATCTGGGTGGTCCCTGAAAGTTTTAAGGACTCATCTGGGTGGTCCCTGAAAGTTTGAATGTCACATCAGGATAGTCCATGAAAGATTCAGGGTCACATCTGGGTGGTCCCTGAAAGTTTCAAGGACTCATCTGGGTGGTCCCTGAAAGTTTTAAGGACTCATCTGGGTGGTCCCTGAAAGTTTCAATGTCACATCAGGATAGTCCTTGAAAGATTCAGGGTCACATCTGGGTGGTCCCTGAAAGTTTCAAGGTCATGTCAGTGTGGTCTCTAAAAGATTTAGGGTCTCCTCGGAGTGGTCCCTGAAAGCTGCAAAGACATCTCTGCACAGTCCCTAAAGATTCTAGACAAAAACTGTTGGTTTTTGCCGTTAATATTTTAAGGTTTCAACAGACAGATGATATTGATTACATTTCTTTGAATCTACCAAAAAGAGTTCAGTTTTAATAGAAAGGCTGAAATAGTTCAGTGATTTTTAAAAATTTTCCAGCATTAATTAGCACAAGCACAAGAAAAGGGTAGTTTTATCAAATTTACCAGGTCTCATTTCCTTGTATATGAAATAAATAAATGTACAAGTCATTTTCTTAACAACTTCCAAATCATTTCAAAGAGAGATCACCAAAAAAGCATACACTACAGCAGAATTGATTTGGGTAGAGGTAGAAGGCCATTTTACCATCGAAAATTTAAAATTTTATCATGCATTGTTCGGTGAGAAAAGCAAATGCCTACAAATCAGCCTTGGAAAGGAAATTTGTATTTTCACTTAAACCTAAACAAAATTGACAAATCAGTTACATTTAATGGGTTCTCCTTTCCTGAGAGTGCGAAAAGCTAGACAAAAATGTAAAATTTGTTATATGTGTATTTGATGATTGTGCAATTATCAATAATTTATAAAATTTGCCCTCGTCTTCACACAAAAACACTGTTAGATTCGTGATTTTTAAATAGATTACAACAAAATGCTCAAGATCTTATAATCACAAAATAGTTCCTATTGTGTTCTTTCCAGTGTTATTGCATCGCCTACTCCACATTCCTGCATCAATGTTACGCACTGTGACTATTAACCTTTTCCTCGTTACTCATTTTCCACAGTTTGTATGTCGCGCTTTTGCCTTTTGTTTAAGAAGATTTAAACTTAATGTGTAAAAGTGATTTGAGGTGTCTCACAAAAGAAGATCTAGAAGAAGCTGAAGACTTAAACAGCTATCAAGATTGCGTTTCTATTGTTAATTTCAAAGTTTAAACACAACCTCCAACTATATACTGCACTTACCGCAATCTGTTGGCCTGTTCAACATTAAAGCTCCAATTCGTGTGAATACTTCGAAACATATCCACCACAGAAAAAGAAGTCCTCAATTCACTAGTTTTATTGACTCGTTTTCCTTCAGGGAGGCCCTCTATCGCGCTACCGTTGATATTGCCTGCGGCTGTTGTGTTTCGCGCTGGTAAACTGCAATTATATCCAATATACGTAGAAGCATCGCCTTTCAGTTTTTCACCTTCAGCTCGAATCACTTTATTAAATTTCGTATGATTTATTTCCGTTGAAGACAAAATGTTATTTCCAATTTTTCTGATCACATCCGTCCTGAAACCGACGAAGAGTAGTACCATATTTGCTAGTCCGGCGATGGCAAGTAAAGACATCAGTGATTTCCGATTTTTCATGTTCACAAATCTGAGAGAGAGAGAGAGAGAGAGAGAGAGAGAGAGAGAGAGAGAGAGAGAGATGTCATTTCATAAACTCAACGACTGGTTTAGGGACGTTCGATAAGTAAAACATGCGCACATACGTACAGTAAACGCAACAAAGTGCTTTTTGCCTCAACCCCCTCCCCTTCCCCCAAACGATAGTTTGGAATTGCGAAAATCCAACGAAGCCTCGTTTTGTATAAGCATACCTACAATCGATCGGTGATTATGTCGCTATGAAATCATGCATTATATGGAATTATGTAGTGAGATTATTGTGCACGCTTATCGAAATACAACCAACACCCCTCCCTAAACACAGAAATTACTTTTACCATGCACGTGTTTTAATTACCTACGGCCCCTTAAGTACTCTAAATGGTATTTACTACGTTAGCTACAGGTGTGAACACATGTTAACAAGTGCTGGGATTTGTTGTCATCCGGAATGCATTTGTGCGTTCTGAAACCACATGAAATGAATAGTTGTAAATTGTACAAAACTTTAACAAATTCTTGTTTGTCCACATTTTTAAATAATTATCACACTATTAGGTTTACCATCAAAACTTTACCTAGAATGAAATTAATGTTAAATAAATTTCTAGTTTATAGTTAATTAATTGATTATCAATTATTTTCATTGATCATAAAACACCGGAGTTAAGTAAATGTGCCCTATGGTGTCTGTCTGAGCGAAAGTTTTTATAGGGATACTGTCACGAAACACGAAGAGGCTCGATGTCGTTCTCAATACATGTATTACTAGCTCTACAAAAGCTATAGACACAACTCAATTGACTGTCGACTAACTAGCAATGTGTCACTGTCTAATGTAGTCTTAAGTAAAGTAATGTGATACTGAATCTGATGAGCATTGTAGTCATAGCAGCTCTTAGTAACTCGAGACATCTCCCTTTCTTTTAAGTTCATTTTGAACAGTGTTCGTCATCCAATCATAGTAGTCAATACGTTGTTCTGTCCTTGTCTAATTGTCAATAATTTTCTAAAATCGATTGTCGTCATATTTGCGCAAATTTCTATTCTACTAAATAGTTTCGCCTAACTAGACTTAGGGGTGGACTATCCTAGGTCGAACAGCTGCCTTGGGATTATTCTGCCCCGCACAAGGCAATCTAGTTGCTATCTACTGAACAATATTCATCGTAGTATCTCACTGGCTTCTTAACTGCTCTTCCACTCCGGGTTCTAATTACATCTGTTTGTTTTCCCTGAGCTTCTGGCATAGGTAGTGAGATATTTCAAGCTGGTGGTTGTTGTTGTTCCACAGTGGGCGTTGACTTCTCCACCGAAGTTGATGTAACTGGATCTGCTGACTCATCGTTGTCAAACATTAATAGTGATAAATTCAGGGTCTTCCCCTTATTTTGTTTGGCCTGGACACAAATAAAAGGTGTCTTCGGTTTCTTCTCAGAGTACCAATTTGTGTGTGCACAATGTATGAGCGCAGTGCTGTATCAGCTTGCAGTACTATGGCTGGAATTTTTAATCCATTTTCTCCATCGCATTTCACTTGGACATTGTCTCCAGATAACAGCTCTGGTAGGCTTTTAGCTCCATGTCTTTTGTTGTGCTCGCTCGTATGCACCTTTACCGTTTTATCTGCAGCTCTGACTAATTCCAAGTCAGGTTGTCTTGGCTCTAGTTTTGCTGCTATCATAAGCAACGTGGTACGAATTTGGCGTCCCATCATCAGTTGACATGGACTCGTGCCCGTTGCTGCTATTGGAGTTGCTCGGTAGCTTATTAATGCAAGAAATTTGTCATCTTACTTTCGGATTTTGTTAGCGATGCATACTCTACTTTCTGCTTCTCTGTTGGATTGTGGGTAACGTGGACTCGATATGGTGCATCGAAATCCATATTTTCTGCCAAACTCTTGGAAATCTCCTGATGAAAACTGCGGACCATTGCCGGAGAAATTGTCTTCTGGAATTCCCCATCTGGCAAACAGATTTTACAGCTTTCCAGGTACGTGTTCGCCTGTTGTACTTGTCATATGTACGAATTCTAAGTATCTACTGCAGTAGTCCATGACAACCATATATTTCTTATTGTTGAGATCACATAGATCGACAGCTTTTTTCTGCCATGGTCTTTCTTGCTATGGTGTTACCATCATCGGTTCTTTTCACTGTGTTAGTTTATTTTCCATGCAGAATTTGCAATTAGCTATCTTCCTTTTGATATCGTTGGTGATGCCTGGCCACCATACTGCATGGATTGCTTGCTCACGGCATTTTGTCATATCTTGATGTCCCTCGTGGATTTTCTTCAGGACATCCTCTCTCATTGTGGTTGGTATGACAATTCTGGCTTGATAGATATGAGTTTGCCATCATTCAATGAAAGTTGGTTTCTCACTGAGTAGTATTGTTGAAGTTCGTCTGGCACTTCTCTTGCTCGTTTTGGCCATCCTAGACTGGTATATTCTAATATCGACCTCAGTTGTTCATGATCTACCGTTGCTTGTCTGATTTCTTCCATTTTGTTTGATGTTACTGGTTCCATTGCTTCCGTGTTATCGACATGTGCTTGTATTACCCCTTCCGTATTAGGGTTTTCTACACACTGAATCGGGTTTCTTGACAGTGTGTCAGCCACAACTAATTCTTTCCCAGGGACGTATACTGACTTCGCGTTGAATCGCATCAGCCTTAGTAGTAAGCGTTGACATCTTAGTGGTGCTTTGTCGATGTTTTGGCTGTTGTTCAGTGGTTTAGTGGTTTGTGGTCAGTCTGTAGTATGAATGACTCTAGACCGGCGATGTATCTCGAGAATTTCTCACAGGCCAAAACACCTGCTAAACACTCCTTTTCGATTTGTGCTTACTGCTGCTCTGCTTTCGTTAGTGTAAGTGAAGCATATGCAACAGGCCTTTTGACATCATCATGTTGTTGCAGCAAAACTGCAACTAGTCTGTAGCTGCTGGCATCTGCACTAACTATGGTTGGCTTGCTTGGGTCGTACAATGCAAGTATTGGCGTAGTAGATACCAATTGCTTCATTTTCTGGAATGCTTCCGCTTGCTTTACTCTTCCGACCCATGCGACATCTGTCTCCAGTAATTCACTTATTGGCCATATCTCTGTCGACAAATATGGTCGGAATTTTCCCAGATAGTTAGTTAACCATACCGAGTAGTTGTTTCAGCTCATGTTTGTTTGTTGGCGGTTTCAATTCCTTAATTGCCTTTACTTTTTCTGGATCCACGCTTACCCTCTCTGCGCTGATTATCCCTGCAAAGAACTTAATACTTGTTCTCCTTTTCTCACATTTACTCTGGTTTAATTTCAGTCCGGACTCTTCGATGACTTGAAGTGTACTATCGAGTTGGCTATCGTGGTCTCGTATTGTCTCGCCATTTATAATTATATCACCCATAATCGCTTCTGCTTTCTCATTGTCTTGTAACAAGTCTGTCATCAAACGCTGGAAAATTTCTTGTGCGGAGGTGATTCTGAATGACGGTCTTTTAAAAAAGAATCGACCAAATGGTTTGATGAATGTAGTTAACCTTGAACTTGCTGGATCTGAATGAATCTGCCAGAATCCACTCGAAGCATGTAATTTCGAGAAAACTATAGAGCCTGTTAGTCTTGGGGCTATGTCTTCTAAAGTTGGAAGCACATACCTTCTCTTTTCAATTCTTCGTTGAGTTTCCTCAGATCCACGCATATACGAACTTTACCCATCGATTTTTGGACCACCACCATCGGGGTAACCACTCTGTAGGTTCAGTGACCTCTTCGATGATTCCGCCCTCTATCATTCTCTGTAGTTCTTCCTTTACTTTTGGAAGGACTCGAAATGGAATTCGCCTTGTTGTATTGTCACTGTATGGCTTCGATCAATCTTTCAGCTGTATTTTCACTGGCTTGCAATTGAATATACCTCTGTCTCCAAACACGCTTTGGTTTGTTTGTTTTGGACTATCAGGCTTGATGACTTCCTCAGCTCTGATTACTTAGCCTAGATTATATTCGTCGCTTACGGCCTCTGTGCCTACGACCCAACTCCGTCTAGCCTCGAGGTCCACTTTTAGCACCGTAGAATGCAAAACGGCTCATTTAAAAGTGAATGGTCTCGAGGAGAGACGATGATGTCACTGGCGTCCCTTTCAAAGTCAATCAGTCAAAATGTTCCTCTCGTAATTGGCCTATGGTTAAACGGGTGTTGCTCATAAGCAAACCAGAGAACATGTGCCATAATATGGCATAATGAATATAAATGGCTAACACCCATTTCATCATAGGCCAATCATGACTGGAACATTTTGACTGATTGAGTTTCATGTCATGAATGACATATTACTCTCTGGGGATCGATCTTTACCATAGAAAACAATTGGGATTTGTTACCACCACAGTAGTGAAAGGATGAATCAATATCAGCTCCCTGATATCATATCACCTTGACTCATAAGGGTTGACTATGTTGAAAGATCCTTACTGTACACAATATACATTGTTTCCCGGTATAATGCTTTGCCTCACTGACTCTACAGCTCAAGGTATCGGATTCTTGGTTAATAATACGGCTTAGAGCAGTGATACCAACGTGGAATTCCCTGACATTCACTTCAATTTCTGCCTATATTTGTTGTTGTCTTTAGGCAATGCAGTAGTCTGCGGAGGTTTAACAAACGATTTGTTTGGCTGAATAGTTCCTGATGGCTACATTTTGTCTGCGGTACAAAATACCGCCAATATAGTGACTAATAATAATAATAAAGTACATTTGTAATGCACCTAATCTCTGAGAACAGAGCTCTAGGCGCAAAAATGACGAAGTACAAAGTTTGTTCCATGATGCAGGGCCAATGTAAGAGAAATATCTCTCGCCAAAAATCTTTGTGAAAACTCTTGGAATACTGAGAAGTCGAGAATCTGAGGAAGAGTGTGTATTAATGTAGAAGCCCAGAGATATTGCGGTGCTGTATCCATACCTGAATTGAAGCTAGTAGATAAAACTTTGTAGTGGATACGAGAACTAATAGGCAGCCAGAGCAATTTTAAATTTTCAACAGGGGTTGGACATGATCGTATTTTTAAGCGTTACAGAGGAGACGAGCAGCACTATTTTGCACCCTTTGTCTATAAGCTTTAACGGCAACCTGAAAAGAGACAATTGCAATAATCTAAACGAGAGAGAACAAGTGCAGAGACCAATGTTTGAGTAGCCTGTAAAGAAAGGAAGTGATGAATTGAGCTAATTTGTCTGATTTGAATGTGTGCATTCTGCACATGTTCACACATATTCATGTTACAGTCGAGTGTGAATCCTACGTTTTTGACACTAGGGCGAAAATTGTATCAAAATTGCCAAGAATTATGGATGAAGAAAGAGATGATTTGGCAGTAACTGGCCAATTAACAGTGACCACTTCTGCCGAACAATGGTGATAGAGTGTGTAATATTTTCCTTGTGGAAGGAGCGATTGGTAGCCTGACCAGCTGTTCTCGACTTTTGTTTGCAATGTCCATGTTAATTTTCCTTTTAACAGTTGTTTGCCAGATTGCTTTTTCTATCTCATGTCTGACAGTCTCGCAATATACTAAATCAAAAACACTCACAATGGAACATGTAATTAAAAAATATCAACTGAATGACATTGAAATATTCACAGAACGAAAAAAAGGGGAGAGAAAATGAAATACTAGAATCAATAGAAAAAGAAGAAATGACAAATTTATAGCGAATATGAATATAGCTTGGAATTACAACGTCCTTGAGTGATTAAAAAAACGTCTCCGGCGATAGAAAATAACGCCGACTGTATCCATTGCAAATGTTCTCCTTTGTTAGATCACAAACAAACATAGACGGACTAGTAACGCGGCATGCCTTTTGTTCCATTGTCGTCTTGGCAGACTAATGCCTTTTCATATTAAAATGAGCTTCAAAGGTGTTAAACTTTTTGAGGCTTAGTTTGTGGTTGATAATTGCACGAGATTATGCGAAAAATACGACGAGATGGCATCGTGCTGCCAGTCGCGTAGCAACCGTAGTTACTTTGTGAACTCTCAGGGCAGAAACACTGCTTCACGCCAATCAAAACATAACACGCCAGCAGTTTCATAAACATATCCTTCCTTGACGAACGTGTAAAAGACAGTATGACTGACCGTAAACCATTGAGTAAAACCAGACAGTATCGATAAAAGACTTTCAAATTTAGTTCAATCATACTCATTATATATTCATAAAAATATGAGAGGAATTTTTAAAATGGTTAAACTCACTTTCCTGAAGCTTAAAACACTCCCGTTTTCGTCAGCACGCCAATTTCGCTAAGCATCACACGACAACAACAGCACAAACTTTGCCGAACATACTTTCGCTTAACAATTGGCGAAAATCCGAAAATTACCGAAGGATGCATGGTCGGCACTCTTCGGAAAAGAGAGGCGAGAGCAACTTGAGGCGAGGCGAACATGGATGGGTTGCATAACCGCTTCATGCCTTGATAAATACCCGTTACAAATCTGTCTATATTTGTCTGTGGTTAGATTTTGTCAGAATTTAACACGATGTCCACTGTTCTCACATAAAAAAACACGTGCAGTGCAGGAAACACCAATTGTTCTAACGACCAGTACACACTGTACAGAGATAAAACTTATCGGTAGCGCTATGTGTAGTTTCATCGACAGGAAATGTGATAAAGGCAATATATAAATGTTCAATCAGTCAGTGAACGGATGAGTTTTTTAATAGCAGCGCCGCAACACTGCAGCTGACGACCTTGACTGTGGCACAGTGAACGTCGTTAAATTGTTGCAAAAAGTATCAAAAGAGAACGTTTGTAATGAATGCAGGTGGCGTCATTTTCTATCGAGAGATCATCCAAGCACGTTGTAATTCCAAGCTATTTTGAAACTCACTCTTAGACTATTATTACAGGCTGTATCAGACGCGGATCCTACAATTATACAGAAGGCAATAAGGGATCCCAAACGACGGCATTAAAAAACTAAGAAATATCCAAAGCAAAACAATGATATCGTATATCGGTAAGGAAAAAAGAGGAAAAGAAAGTTTACTATGGTCAAGTTCTAACCACAATCACACATTTATACCTAAAATATGTAAGCTGAGGTGACCAAATGAATTCTTGGAGAAAAAATACTGAAAAATATTGTTTGCAAAAAGGAAGACAGCTAACCTTCCTGATACAGCCTATAATACAAAGCAAATGGAAAACATCTCCGTGTCAGCGGAAATAGCATATTGAAAAAAAAACGTTCCTTGTGAATAGTTAAGCACATGACAACCAGATCATAACATAACAACTAGTATTCTCATTTCTTGATCTTTATTGGTAAAACATCAACCGAATGATTTATGGGTATACTATACCAAACAATTGAACAGCCAATGAAAAACCACATTAATTCGACTCGCGATAACATGCAATAAGGCAACGCTTCAGTTGAAAATATGTGAATAGTTTGACCTAAACTTAGCTACGCTCTGACCAACGCAGTGTCTCAGTTCATTTGTGTTCCACAATGGGGCATTTACATTCAGGCGAACGACATGAACGAGGCACTATATCATTTTACAACAGTCAATCTGTTTGGTTGAGCTGCGACACCGCCAAGCTGATGAAGGGTAGTTTTGCACTTACATACATGTAATGTTAATTCGTACAATGCAGAGGCTCTCCCATTCAATACCTACCTGCAAATCACACTTTCAAGCAATGTTGACATTTTGTTATCAACGCCTGCAGTTTGAACTCCTATTGCATAGACTCAGTTCTTAAATACGTCGATGTTATACTGAAAGCCGTCTCCAGGTGTGTTTCCGTGTCAAACCTATTATAGTATAGTTCATTAATACGGCAAGTATTTTCACTTCTCCGATTCTTTGATATGTTAATGTTATATCCATAATTAGATTAATTGCAATGTCGACAACTGAACAAAAGCCATTTGTTGTACACCTGCAAACAAATTACACATCCTGTTACTACGCACACGGATATCATGTGTCTCTAACACAATATTATAAGTCTATAACATGAACGATATGCATCTCTATGTTTAATAAAAAACTTCAGTGCTGGTGTTTTGAAGTGCCTTTACAAATTAATGAAAGCATGAGTCGTCGAGGCTTGCTGGGTGTGTACACACATATTATATTGACAGGTAAAACCATTGAGTTACCATGCAACAGTCTCGTTCACACTTGATGACGTTTGAGGGTAATTTATGCACCCTGGCAGTATCGTATGTTAATGACTGTTTTATATGTGAGGCCAAAAGGCAACGTCCACCATGTCATTATCAGTGTTCAGTTAATGTACATAATAGTCTGCTCAGATAGAATCTTCAATCTGATTGGCTGGAGCAAGGCTTTATATTCTCAACAAGAAAACATGTTGTAAGCTCATGCATATTTCGAACTGCCGCTTGAGAACTCAACGCGCCATTACGCTGGACAAGTCTACGGTTCGAGGTCAATTTTGATTGTTAAATGTTAGTCTGGTGCAGTTCGATGAACTCACAAATGAAGAGTTTGTACAAGCAGCAACGGCGATTAAAAAAGAACATGTTTTTTTTTAAATTTCTTCTATTAAAGTCTTGAAGTTGATGGGTGATCGATGCGTTGCGTTACCATATCCACAGAGAAACATAGACAGAGTGGCAACGCTTGCATGCCTTTTGTTCCATGGTCGTCTCGGTAGACTATTGGCTTTTCATATTAAAATGAGCTTCAAAGGTGTTAAACTTTTTGAGGCTTAGTTTGTGGTTGATAATTACACGAGATTATTCGAAAAATACGACGAGATGGCATCGTGCTGCCAGTCGCGTAGCAACCGTAGTTACTTTGTGAACTCTCAGGGCAGAAACACTGCTTCACGCCAATCAAAACATAACACGCCAGCAGTTTCATAGACATGTCCTTCCTTGACGAACGTGTAAAAGATGGCATGACTGACCGTAAACCATTGAGTAAAACCAGACAGTATCGATAAAAGACTTTCAAATTTAGTTCAAACACACTCATTATATATTCATAGAAATATGAGAGGAATTTTTAGAACGGTAAAAGTCACTTTCCTGAAGCTCAAAACACTCCCGTTTTCGCCAGCACGTCAATTCCGCTCAGCACCACACGACGACAACAACACAAACTTTGCCGAACATACTTTCGCTTAACAATTGGCGAAAATCCGAAAATTACCGAAGGATGCATGGTCGGCACTCTTTGGAAAAGAGAGGCGAGAGCAACCTGAGGCGAGGCGAACATGGATGGGTTACGTAACCGCTTCACGCCTTAAACAATACCCGTTGCCACTCTGTCCATGTTCCTCTTTGCCATATCGCATTGAATCAACTGTGCAGGCAAGCGTGTTCTGACACGTCTTTGTAGAGTTTATGTCGGAGTTAGGCTTCTGAACGCTCGTCCCAACTTCGCGCTCCAAATAATGTAACGACATTGTCGACTGGTATTTAACTTCCTCATATTATAATGAGGTTATAAACGGTGTGCTCGGGTATTTGGATGTAGATATGAGACCCTTGGGGTGACAATTAGCATATTTTAATAGGAGAAATAATTATCTAGGGAAGCGCCAAATATTCCAATATTCATCCCAGAGGTCTTACATGGGCAACCAAATGCCCTGGCTTGTCGTTAATAACCCGTAAATAACTACATAGCGAAGTTGATGGAAAACAAATGTATGACGATAAACACGAACATCAAAGTGTGTAGATACTGATTGTTTTAAGGGACTTAAAAAGAGGTTTGATGTGAGCATTTGTAATAGCATTCACCATTGCGGCCCCTGATGTTTGCTTATTCACTCTCCCGTGTATCCCCCTGTCATCTGTACATTTCCTCATCAAGAGCAATGACTTCTGCTTTCGCTGGACTACTGACTGACTGCCTTGTAAGTTTGTGTGGACTTCAAATTCGTTTTGTAGGAGCTAATTAACGCGAGTCGTTGCGGAAGGTGACGCTTAAAATCCACAGTCGTACGGCACTATTATCTACAGATGAACGGTTCTTTCTTTGTATAGTAAATTATCGTGTCCTACTGTTCAACTGGTTTGAGGTCTTTACAAAACGCCCCAGGGAAGGAGTTCAAGCCCTCGTTGCAAAACCACCTGTCGTTTCACAATGACTTAGCTTTCACAGTTACCACTGAAATATGAGAACACACTTTGAGTCGTTCTAATCCACTGAAGCTGAATAATAGTTCACATCGATGGCAGCAACTGCTCCATCTACATAACTTAACAAACGCAACGATCGTCGGCAAGTGTGGCAGATGATATTGAAGGTAGTATGCGCCTCAACAGTGAAATACTTAAGGTAGTACGCTACCATTCTATATAGGAGAGCGCCCTCTTTTGTCCAGAAGATGTACATGTTCCTTTTAGACTACCTAACCTGGTGACCGTCAATAACAGGACAAAATGGCAAAAAATCATGCTAGTGACCTTATAATATTTCTTTCAGAAGTTTTTATGAATCAAAAAAACTGAAATTATATTTTTACACTGAAAAATCGACAGTTATTCTTATTTTGAAAGATCAGTAGAGATTAATTAACAATTGTAGCTCTGACATAAAATCAGTAAGCTAGAGGGTCAAATCTCAGGTCTAACGAAATTCCCCTTTTTTCGTAACTTTCTGCTGTTTAGTAAGATAATTTGCGTGGTGACCCTAACTTTTTTTGCTTCTAAATCAAAGAACACTGTCTGTTTGATAGATACTGCTCTACTTTTTAACATTTTGAAAATTATTTTGTGCATTTATATGAAATTTATATTTTTAAAAAAGACTAATTTTACAGTTAAATGATAAATTCAGGGTCTAATATTTAATTTTTAAGACAAGACATCACAAATTTTAGTTGATTGTCCTAATTCAGCTGTCCTGGCAATGCAAAAATGTGGTATGCACACTGGGATCCGTTAATCGTTTGCGATAAAATAAAGATTCTGCTGGTAAGTGCAAATTTCACAAAATGGGAGGTTTAGTGGTTTTCTGTCAATTTTGGCATGTGTTTTTTCAAAAATTTTGCTTGGGTGTCCCATATTTTTTTCATATCTTTGCAATGTACACATAAAGATTATTTCAGAAAAGTCAACTTCACGAATGTCCCAACATTTTTTGGAATGGTAGTGTACCTCCTTAAAATCGTTCAAACTTTCCTCAAGGAATCTTTCAACCATTCTCTGTCAAAATCAAACGTAATATCCGTATTCACAGTCCAAATTTTGGTACTAGAGAAACAAATTACCCAAGATTTACAGATATTTCAAATCAAACACGATTGGAACTAATTTGGGATAATTGGATATTCATATTTTTCATATTTTCTCAAAAGTGCTAGGTACACTGTAGCTGAATGTTGCAATATTACAAATTACTCATAAAAACAAGTGTGTAATGTAAAAAGAAAAGCAGATGAAATTACATATGTAGAATAAAAAACATTACCATCCCAAAGTAGTTCCAATCGTGTTGTCCATAAAAGCCGCAATCCCTGTGTTATCTTAATGAAGAAAATTCAAAATTTCGATTTTGTGAAAACTATGACAGTGAACATTTTTCTCACAATAAGAGCTTCAAACTGAGCCCCTACAAGTGGTAGATCAGGAGAACATTGGAAAAGTTCGAGAGTTCGACATCTGTCCCCGAGGCACATGCTACCTTTAAGGTAGTACGCTACCATTCTATATAGGACAGCGCCCTCTTTTGTCCAGAAGATGTACATGTTCCTTTTAGACTACCTAACCTGGTGAGCGTGAATAACAGGACAAAATGGCAAAAAACCATGCTAGTGACCTTATAATATTTCTTTCAGAAGTTTTTATGAATCAAAACAAAATTATATTTTTGCCCTGAAAAATCGAAAGGTATTTTTATTTTGAAAGATCAGTAGAGAATAATTAACAATTGTAGCTCTGACATAATTTCAGTAAGCTAGAGGGTCAAATCTCAGGTCTAACAAAATTCCCCTTTTTTCGTCACTTTTTGCTGTTAAGTAAGGAAATTTGCGTGGTGACCCCAACTTTTTCTGCTTCTAAATCAAAGAATACTGTCTGTTTGATAGATATTGTTGTACTTTTTAACATTTTGAAAATTATTTTGTCCATTTACATGACGTTTATATTCTTAAAAAAGACTAAGTTTACAGTTTAATAATAAGTTTATTGTCTAATATTTAATTTTTAAGACAAGACATCACAAATTTTAGTTGATTGTCCTAATTCAGCTGTCCTGGCAATGCAAAAATGTGGTATGCACACTGGGATCTGTTAATCGTTTGCGATAAAATAAAGATTCTGCTGGTAAGTGCAAATTTCGCAAAATGGGAGATTTAGTGGTTTTCTGTCAATTTTTGCATGTTTTTTTCAAAAATTTTGCTTGGGTATCCCATATTTTTTTCATATCTTTGCAATGTACACATAAAGATTATTTCAGAAAAGTCAACTTCAAGAATGTCCCAACATTTTTTGGAATGGTAGCGTACCTCCTTAAGAGCACAGAATCCCTCTAGAATTGAACAGAGTAATAGATGACAACCAAAGCAGAGGAGTTTCAGCTCCAGGCCGCATACGAAACGTGGAGAAGAACTATGAGAAGTTGACCTTAGCGTGATTGGCCCTCAATTAGGGAAATGATAAATGATGAGTCGAATAACCTTTAGGCCGACGGGTTAATTACTATTCTATTTAATAGATTATCGATATATTACTTTCCTTTTTGACTACGCAACTTGAGAATAAAAAAAATCGACTTTCTTTCTGTTCGTCGCCTTCATAACTTTGAAACCTGTGTCCCTTGTCTCTCCCCTTCCTTAGTATTGGATTTGAATCATTTAAACGCTTCAAGGACAACACTACAGTCATAATGCTATACTATAGGTACACTTCTGAGATACAGCTGACATCGAGAAGGCTTTCATTTCATGTAGGCCAAATTTTATACTTCTATATCCTGTTCGCGAGAGATCTTTGAAAGGTGTCCTTGCACGTATTAGTTGTGGTCTGTTGAGCTTAGCAATACCGTCTTTATTCAACTGACCATGAGAAGGGACAAAATTTACATCTAAATGACTGGCCAAACAAACGGGGCGCAACCAGTATTTGCACACCTCTCATACCTTTTACACTCGCTTTTCAAGATGAATTGACGCTATCCATGAACAAATATGGAAACCATTTTCATCATTCGTAGCACGGTCGTTAGAACAAGGACAAATTTTCACCATCAAATTAGCCAAGGTTTATGACATTTAAGTCCAATTCAACTGATATACTTGCCAAATAAACTGTTCAAATTTACCACGCCAATCTCACCACAGACTTGACCTGTACCTAACGATAGTAAATGTTGTAGGTAGTGATTAATGATGTTCTCAACAAGTATAGTCATCCGTCTTACCTGATACTTATATTTTCTTGTTTGTTGTCAGTCACACGATCAAGACAAACTGGAAGGCTAATGGTTTCTCCAGCCTAAGGTCATCCAGCATATATACTTCAACCTTCAACGAAACTTCTCCTTGGTGAAGTTCAGTTCGAAAGCTATAATCAAGATGGCAAACTTCGAAGCTGAGGGGGCGCTCTCGCAGTGACATCACCATTACTTAAATATTCCCACTGAGGAACAGACACCGATATGATATAACAGAAGTACAAGATAACTATACCAGCATCTGACATGAACGTATAATGTCGAGGAGTACTCAGTGTCTGTTTGTATGTGTCACATGGCCGTAAGACTGCGGATCAATGACTACAGTTCCCTAATGTTATGATTACCCACGGCATGGAGTGTTTCAAGTCAGGGGCTGTCTTCCGGCCTTTGAACCAATTACATGAAGCCGCGTCGTCCAGGCTGTCCACAGTTCACGGGTGAGTTGGCTAAGGAAGACAGCTTAACAAATACATGTATGCGTTTTTATATGTAAGAAAACCTTTATTCATATTAAATTTTCCCAAAATAAATAAGTTTATTAACCACAGCTAAGGTGTAGTTCCTGGCTGCAATATTATTCCGTGGTTATCGTAGGGTTTTCACAAATTGCAAAAAACAGTATGGTTGCCAGTGCCAAACCAAGTGATTGATCACTATGCGTTGTACCAGAAAGTATACATACACTTATGATGGTATAAGTAAAATTTCAGTTAAAATTATGAGTTAACGTCGGTATAGGAGAAAGTCTTTGAATCATTTTAACAAACAGTCATCTAATATTGCGCCCTAGTTGGGAAAAGGGCTTCGTAATTCGTCACGTAGATTGTGGGGGACCGCGGTTTAAGAACGAAAACCAGCTCGCCTTCGGAATTCGCTGCTTCTTGGTTTCGAATCGCCCGGGCCATCGATCGGGCAGGGTGGATTTGAACCTCCCCTGCACCAACCCCCCTCCCCCGAAAAAAAAATAAACATACAAACAACACAAACAAACAAACAAAAAACTCTATGTCGGTGGGGTTTTCTTGCCTTCGAAATGTTGACAATGATATGTTGGAAATAATATAGACGGTGAGAACGCAACATACTTGTATCAAAAGATGACAATTGACAACTGATCAGTCTCGAAGCAGTAGTAATGTCTTTAGAAATGTTGTACAGAGTTGGGTAAAGGAAATGATGTGAGACCAGTCATTCGCTCCCTGGTTCATCAACAGGACGACAACTGATTCCATCGCAGTAGCGATTACTTGGCTTGAGCTTGGATTGAAACAAGGTTAAAAGCTCATTGGCTGCTTCAATCAGATGCAGACTGTTGTGAGAGATGGCTGTGGCATTTTTCTGTGATAACATTGGAAGATAGATATTAGATCCATCGTAGCAATGGGCTTGAATTTCTGCGGTTGACGCCAACATTAATGGGGACCAATTTTCATCACTTGTCCAAAATTTATATTGGACTTGCCAACTAGAAATGTATAAAAGAGTCAAAACTGGCGTTGATCTAACAGCCACAACAAGAAGATTTGTCCTTTCAAACGTTTTAAAGTAGAAAATGCTCGTTAAAGGCTAGTTCTGGGTTACTATGATGTCCCATGAGAAGTTAATTAAGGGTCTTGTTTTGTGTATACCCCAAAATACAAGAGAATGGGCTATAAGTTTTAAATTTGCTACACATGATAACATATTATTGCAACTAATTATAGAATTATAGAGTTATATGAAATTATCTAATTGCCACATGAACGGAATTGTTCATGAACCTTCGTTTCTCTCTCTCGCCAACACAAAGGCAGTAGCGTTAGCCTTAGTGTTAGCGCCACCAACGTTTTGAAACGCTCATTTGCTTTGCACGACTAAACACTTGTTACGATTATTAACTGCAGTTTTATCAACCATTAGTGAAGGCGATGGTTTTGTCGACTGTGTGACAGTCAAAGTTCACGAAACTTTGGGTACAATGCAGGTATTCGGAAATATATCCGATTTATTGCCTATCAGCAAGAAAGACGGGAGCAGTTTTTTTCAGTATATTTGATCTTTCCGCCTTACACACCACCGTGACCATTTCCCATAACCATTGAACACAAAGCCGCCCTTTCTCTCTCTTTCCTGAATAAAACGGCAGTGGAGGGTATGTTATCCTAAATTATTGGTCGGACAATTCTAGCAACAACATTGACGCCAAACGAAAAAATACTATTATTAAATTATAAGGATTAATGATTTCTCGATTGTCATGTACAACTATGGAAGTATGACGTTTCTAGTGTTACGGCTAAGTTTGTGTTTATTTTGATTTTGTTAAATTTGTATTTAGAATTAAAACTTTTAATTTCAGTCTCATAAAGGGAAAAAAATAATCGCATTACTCACTACTGTCAGAAATATCAATAAAGATTAACATTAAGATATGATAAACGTATAAGAGAAAATAACAAGTCATTGTTGTTGACTTTAATCTGGTTAGCTGTAAATAATTTTCCCATATTTTTATGTGTGTTTATCTAGTACTTGTTTTTTTTCTCTTAGCAATGAAGAATTCTATCTTTTGCACATTTTACACGTCCTAGCTTGTTGAGAGGTACTAAGGATCTTTATTTGTGCATTCGTTCATGCTATTGAAAATAGTCACCGTACCAAGACGTAAGTAAAAGTTAGTTTCAACAACATACAAGTTTTTACTGAGTAGACAAATGTGACAGGTGTTATCGCCCAAGATGCGGCTTTTCCCGTGTGTACTGCGGCATTTTGTAATACTGACGCATTTTGTAATAACTTACGCAAAATGTAATAAGGGGTATCAGCATTTTGTAATAACTGACGCATTTTGTAATAACGTCTGCAGTATTTTGTAATAAACCAGTCTACGCGTTTTGTAACAAGGGTATCAGCATTTTGTAATAAAAAATTGTCTACGCAAAATGTAACAAGGGTATCAGCAATTTGTAATAATTCGCACTTTGTAATAACAGTGAACGCATTTTGTAATAATTTTAAAAACTTTTCCCAGTTTTAAAGCATTAACAGATATTTTTTGACTTTGGAATGGTATTACAAAGTGTGTGTTACTCGTTAAGTAAGTACAAAATTGATCGCTCCCTGACTTCCATTTCAAATTAGAATGACTTAATTTTAGATAGCTGTCAATCAGTATTTTTACCAACTGATCATCTGAGGCAGGTAACTACTAAATTTTGACTAGTTTATTATCATATATTTGAGAGAGTAATTGGTATACACAGTCATGATCAGTTGATTTATTAAATAGAGGATAACGACATTCTTTCTGATGTACATGTATTGCAGACAACCAGCAATCAACAGGTAGATACTCAGATAAAATAAAATTTAATAACATAAAATAAATTATTATACATCTGCCTTCGCAAACAATACAATCGAGCTTCCGGAAAAACGGGCACGTAACGGGCATGCAGTAACCCCTTTACTTGCATATTTGATAATAAACATTGCATCATTGAATGGCTCCATACTGAAACTCCATACTGTACTTTGAAAATAACTTCAGATAAAAGAAACATAAGTAAATGTATTACAAATGTTTGCAGGTGAAAAATATTATGAGGTAATAACGACAGTTCACCAAGACGGCACTGTACAAATCTGGCATGACATCGCTGCTCGGCTCGTACATCCGATGTTGAATGACCGCGCGATGTAAACAAAGATGGCGCTTGCCCTTAACCCGCTCGCAGAATATGCCTTTAAAGTGTATGGAATAATGCATCGGAAACGACGGGTGCATATATTCTTGATAAAAAAGGAGATGTATGATATAGAAATACCGGGCAACGCGCTGACCATTAACGTTTGTTTTAGGGCAAGGGCGAGAGGAAAGCCAAAAATTAACGCTTGAGGCTTGCCGAGCCCGTTAATTTGGCTTTCCTCGAGTCAACGCCCACAAATAAACGTTAATGGTCAGATCGGAGTCTGTTATTTCTATTATATTATCATCGAACGC
The DNA here is from genome assembly GCF_041260155.1 of Ptychodera flava. NCBI lineage: Eukaryota > Metazoa > Hemichordata > Enteropneusta > Ptychoderidae > Ptychodera > Ptychodera flava. Next base: position 25,510,641 of record NC_091944.1, on the reverse strand, counting down.
AAGGAAACCGTCAAAATTTCCGAAAATTTCAGGAGCGAACGACAACTGGGCCCCAGAAACTGAGCAATATGCGACGCACTGTCACGCGCGCTGTCAAAAATTGGCAAAGCCGGAGATGTTTTCAGAAAAAAGTATTTTAACTTGACCTACAAGTGCTCCATTTTATTTTGTGATTGATTATGATTTACGTTTGAGCTCTAAAATTACGATACTTTGATTCGTTAATCTTATTATTCATATTCACGGGCATGTAATCAAACCATTACTGTGTATTTTTGGTCAGTCACGTGGTTTAGCTCGACCAATCAAAATGCGACGGGCAGGGCATGGTAATATAATAATAACTATTACGAAAATGCCGCAAAGTAAGCATTCAGACATTAGTGCAACGCATCGCCGGACGCGCTAAACGCGCGTTAATGACTAAATCAATGTGTCGTTATACATTCTTTGCGTTATTTTCATAATAACCTTAACTATACTGAAGTAATCTAAAGTAAACAAAATTAAAACTAAACTCAACTCAACTCAACTCAACTAAACTAAACTAAATAGTGAGAATAATCTGATGTTTTAGTGATTTGACTAAATAGTGAGAATAATCTGATGTTTTAGTGATTTGACTTGTTAGTCCCCGTGGATGAAGTCCGGCGGGGACTCACAGATTGGGTCCCGTCCATCTGTGCGTCCGTGCGTCCGTGCGTCCGTGAGTCCGTTCGTCCGCAGCCGTTTCTCAGACACTGCTAAACAAATTTTGTTCAAACTTTGCACAAAGGCATAGCACTATGACCTACAGATGCACGTCGATTTATTTTTCGATACGATTCAATATGGCCGCAAGGGGGCCATATTTTTTGCGATTTTTCATGCCTTTGAGCCATAACTAAAACATCCTTGAACTGATTCTATTCAAACTTGGCACAAAGGCATAGCACTATGACCTACAGATGCACACCGATTTAATTTTCAATGCGATTCAAGATGGCCGCAAGGTGGCCATATTTTTTGCGATTTTTCATGCCTTTGAGCCATAACTCAAACATCCTTGAACCGATTCTGTTCAAACTTGGCACAAAGGCATAACACTATAGCCTACATATGCATGTAGAATTATATTGCGATACGATCCAATATGGGCATGAGGCGGCTATTTTGTTACGATTTTTTCATGTCTTTGAACCATAACTCAAACATCCTTGAACCGAATTTGTTCAAACATTGCACAAAGGCAAAGCACTATGGCATACATATGCATGTATCAATTAACCTTGCGATAGGAGCCAATATGGCTGCAGAACTGCCATTTTGTTGGAATTTTGCATGTCTTTGAAGCTTAATTCAAAGGTCATTACACCGATTTTGTCCAAACTTGTGTTACGTGCAGAGAAAACGAACAAAAGGGTGAACTCAGCAAATAACGTTTAAACAGAATTTATTACAAAAATAAAACTAATTGCTAAGTCAGGGATAGAGTACAAGCTTTAAAAGTGTACAGACTACTTATCTCAGCTGGGACGGCAAAGCTCCAGTCTCAGAGTTGTAACAGTCAGTCGAATGAATGAACAGTCCTTTGGCTTGCAGGCTTGAAGCTGCACAAAGTCCACAGTATAAATCCAGCGTTGACAGTGAAGGTCTTGAAAAGTCTTGAGAATGACTACTGCTGGAGTTTAGTAACACACAAGAGACACGATCCCAAAAGTCTGACTGGAAGCTGTGCACGTCCCTTTTATAAGGCATGTAAGAACAATCTAGAACTTTTATTGACATGCTAATTACTGTTCTAAAATTATCTCCCTTACACAACTAATCAACTTTCCAGAACATTCCAAACATGACTAGTTGAATTCAAGGTTGTGAGGTCATCAAGGGCAGTGACCTTGGAATGTTCTAGACTAATTGAACTCAGGTCATGATGAGTGTGGGGGAAATGACCTACATAACACACCCCCTCTCAAAAAAAGAAAATTTTTCAAAGAAAAATCTTTCTTTGCAAATGTAATCTTGAAAAAGATTTAAGTACTCAATTTTTTTTTTTTTTACTCTAAAGTAAAATTTCTTGAAAGTGAACAACAATAAACTCTAAATACGAGAGAGACAGTCTGCAATTAAATTATCTCTGCCTTTGATATGTCTAATGTCAAGATTAAACTCCTGTAACATTAAACTCCATCTTAGCAATCTCTGATTTTTGCCTTTAAATTTCTGTAGAAAAACAAGAGGGTTGTGATCAATATAAACCACTATTGGCTGATTTGAAGAAGTAACATAAACTTCAAAATGCTGTAAAGCTAATATCAAAGATAAACACTCTTTTTCAATTGTAGAGTAGTTTCTCTGGGATTTGTTAAATTTGCGTGAAAAATAGCAAACAGGATGATCTACACCATGACTATCCTCTTGCAATAAAACAGCACCAGCAGCCGTATCACTAGCATCTACAGCTAATTTGAATGGCAAAATGAAATCTGGTGCAGACAACACTGGGGCACTTTGCAGTATGGCTTTAAGTGTATCAAATGCCTGTTGGCATTGCTCTGACCAAACAAACTTTACTTTCTTTTTAAGTAAGTTAGTCAAAGGCTCAGTAATTGTGGAGAAATTTGGACAGAATTTTCTGTAGTAACCAGCCATACCGAGAAAGCGCATCAGTTGTCGTTTGCAGTTTGGTATGGGAAAACTTGAAATGGCACTGATTTTGGCATCAACAGGTTTTACCTCACCCTGTCCTACAGTATGTCCGAGGTAAGTTACCCTTGCCCAACCAAACTCAGATTTGGCAAGGTTGACAGTCAACATTGCTTTGCTCAGTCTCTCAAAGAACTTCCGCATGAGCTTGATGTGTTCCTCCCAGGTGTCACTATACAGGACGACGTCGTCAACGTAGGCTGCACACCCGTCTAGCCCGGATATGACGTCATTGATCATCCGTTGGAACGTTGCCGGAGAGTTCTTCATTCCGAATGGCATCACCTTGTACTGGAACAATCCGTCTGGTGTAACAAAGGCGGATATTTCACGAGCACGATCCGTCAGAGGGACTTGCCAAAATCCCTTCAGTAGGTCAAATTTTGTCACATACTTGGCTTTTCCCACTCGGTCGATGCAGTCATCAATCCTCGGGATTGGGAAAGTGTCTGTCTTTGTTAAGGTGTTGACCTTCCTAAAGTCCGTGCACATACGATAACTGTGGTCTGATTTGGGAACAAGTATGCACGGCGAACTCCAGTTACTTTTACTGGGTTCAATAAAGTCATTGTCCAGCAGGTATTTGACTTCTTCCTGGAGATATTTCGCTTTTGTTGGATTCAGTCTGTATGGATGTTGTTTTACAGGCTTACTGTCCCCAACATCAACGTCGTGATAGATGACGTTGTCCTCGTTGGAACATCTTGAAACAGGTGTTTATATTCGTGGAGCAGTTCTTTCACCTGTTGTTGTTGTTCTGGCTGGAGGTGTGCCAACTTTGTAGACTCCAGCTTCTCCAGGATTTCTGAGTTCTGAAGCTTGACCGAGCCCAGCTTTGAGTTTAGAGTATTTTCACTCAAGTCAGTTTCAGTATCACTATCTTCATAATGGCTTGAACTGACTGCACTGACAGGCTGAGTTATAGTAGGATTATCCCTATCCAAATATGGCTTAAGCATATTTATGTGACATAGCTGTTTTGTTTTTACGCCTGTCAGGTGTTATTATGATGTAATTTAAATCACTCAATTTCTTATCAATTAGATATGGCCCAAAGTAACGAGCATGGAGTGGTTTTCCAGGAATTGGAAGTAGAACAAGAACCTTTTGACCGGGTTCAAACTTCCGTTTTGAGGTGCTTTTATCATATTTGGTTTTCATTGACTGCTGAGATGACTCAAGATTTTCTCTGGCTAATTCACATGCTTTAGAGAGTTTTGTACGAAAATCTGACACATATTGCAAAATATTCAGACAATCATCATCGTCTGATAGGAATTTCTCTTTAACGAGCTTGAGTGGGCCACGGACTGTATGTCCAAATACAAGCTCAAATGGGCTAAAACCAAGAGACTCTTGAATTGACTCTCTAACAGCAAAGAGCAAAAAATGAATTCCTTCATCCCACTGCTTCTCTGTGTCAAAACAGTAGGTCCTAATCATGTTTTTCAAAGTTTGATGAAATCGCTCAAGAGCACCCTGACTTTCTAGATGATAGGCGGATGACCTATACTGTTTAATGCCTAGCTGATCCATTACTTGTTGAAAAATTCCAGACATAAAGTTGGAGCCTTGATCAGACTGGACACATTTAGGGAGGCCGAATAAAGTGAAAAATTTGACTAAAGCTCTCACTATAGTCTTTGTCTTTATATTTCTCAGTGGTATGGCTTCGGGGAACCGAGTTGATGTACACATAATTGTCAACATGTACTCATTTCCTGATCTTGTTTTTGGTAGGGGCCCAACACAGTCTATTAGTATCCTACTAAATGGTTCTTGAAATGCAGGAATTGGCTGTAAAGGGGCCTTTGGAATGGTCTGATTTGGCTTTCCTACCATTTGACATGTGTGACAAGTTTTACAGAAATGTGCTACATCCTGCCTGAGATTAGGCCAATAAAAGTGACTGAGAATTTTATGATAAGTTTTCCTGACTCCTAAGTGACCAGCCCAGGGGTTTTCATGGGCTAGGCGCAATATTTCAGCATGGTAGGGCTTTGGAACCACAATTTGATGTTTTATAGCCCAATCGTCATCAACCAAAACATCTGGAGGTCTCCGTATGAGAATACCAGATTTTGTATAATAGGAAACAGAGCTATCCGAAGTTTTACCTTCATCATCTACCCTGTCAAACAAAGACAAAATATCTGGGTCTTTGTGTTGTTCTGCAATGAGATTTGATCTAGAAAATGTCTGACTTTGAACAGCAGAAGTTTTACTGGAAGTTTCAAATCCACGAGGGATAACGGAATGATCCGTGTCAAACACCTGACTGAGAAAGGTGTCATTTAAGTCAACATCTGTGACATTATTTTTGAGAGTATTTTGATTCTCGGAAGTTTTCTTTGACATGGCTCGAGTAATAGCACATGAAGGAAATAAATCGGGTATCTCTTGTTCAATTGGCTCTGGATCCTGATCTAAAGTAGGATTATCAGTCACAAGTGGATTAGTAATGACCTTGTCCCCAGCAAGGTCGTTTCCAAGAAGAAGGTGAATCCCTTCAAAAGGCAAAAAAGGCCTAATACCTAAAGCCACAGGTCCAGAAACAAAGTCCGAAGACAAATAGACATTATGGAGAGGAACAGGAATGTAATCATTACAATCTACCCCCTTAATAAGAACTTTAGAACCTGAAAATGACTTTTCAGAAAACGGCAGGGTATCTGCCAACAAAAGAGACTGGGAAGCCCCGGTATCTCTTAAAAATTTTGACAGGGGTAGCGGAAGAGAAATCACTAGAAAGTGATATAAAACCATTATGAATAAATGGCTCGAAAATACCCATAATGCTATCCTGAGAAGAATTGACCTTGACCTCATTAATTGGGGATAAGAGGGATTTAACCTCAGAAAATGTGTTGCACACATTATTAGACTCTAATTGAGTTGATGAAGAAATAAAGCCGGTGGGCTTAGATCCACTTTGACCACTTTGACCTTCACGTTTTCTTTTCAATTTGAAACAATCTGACATTAAATGGCCGTCTTTCTTACAATAATTACAAGAAAGTGTACCGAACTGTTTGTCAGAAGGAGATTGAGACTTGGGATCTGATGATGTGTGAGTGTTACTTAAATTTTGTGAACTGTTGTCATTTGATTTCCTACTTTCCTTTGAGAAATTCTTGGATGAAAAGGAGGAGTTAAATTTACCTGCATTGTTTCTGTATGAAAAGGACTGGGATGGTTTGCTGAGAAATGAAGATTTGTGGGTCAATGAATAATCATCGGCCAAACGTGCAGCAACCTCCAATGTATCTGCCTTTTGTTCATTGATAAATGTCTTGATGTCACTCCGGATGCACCTTTTAAATTCCTCAATCAAACAAGCTGTCGTAATTTGTCATAATTCTGACTGACCTTTTCCGAAGAACACCAACGATCAAACAGTTGTTCTTTTGTTCGAGCAAATTCAACATAAGTTTGATCCTTCACCTTCTCACAATCCCTAAATTTCTGACGGTAAGCTTCAGGCACCAACTCATAGCCCTTGAGAATTAATTCCTTCACAGAATCATAATCTGAAGCCTGCTCTACTGACAACTGAATGTAAATTTCTCTGGCTTTACCCACCAAAGCACTCTGCAAAAGCATAGACCAGGACTCCTTAGGCCAATTCAGACTCTGAGCAATTTTCTCAAAATGGAGGAAATATTTATCAACATCCTTTTCTTGGAAAGGGGGAACTAACCTGAAATGCTTAGTGATGTCAAACTTGTCTGAAGGGAAGAATTTTCCTGACTGTCCAAGCTCTAAACGTCTCATTTCTAACTGTAGTCGATGTTCTTCCAATTCTCTCTCCTTTTCTCTCTGTCTTTCTTCCATTTGTAATTCTTTCTCTCTCATTTGTAATTCTAGTTTCTTGATCTCCAAATTTGTCTGCATTTCTAATTCTAATTTTCTGAGTTCAGAGGTAGACTCGGGCTCATAATCTTTCAGGGTGGATTCCTCAAATTGGCCTAAATCAACTAGATGTTTGGCAATACGGTACTGTATTTCCTCTTGCGCATAGATCTTTTGACTTCTACTTTAAGGAATTGGCCAGTGTTATGAGGTTGTCTTTTCTGAGGGAATTAAATGTGTCCTGATCAAGGTCATCCATAAATTCGTCTGGTTTAAATTCCGCCATGATTAAATTTCGCTGAGTTCACAGTATACAGTAGTTTTGAAAAGGCTGTCAAAATGTTGTCAAACGGCTCAAAATATTCGTCTCCCGGACGAGCCCCCAATTTTGTTACGTGCAGAGAAAACGAACAAAAGGGTGAACTCAGCAAATAACGTTTAAACAGAATTTATTACAAAAATAAAACTAATTGCTAAGTCAGGGATAGAGTACAAGCTTTAAAAGTGTACAGACTACTTATCTCAGCTGGGACGGCAAAGCTCCAGTCTCAGAGTTGTAACAGTCAGTCGAATGAATGAACAGTCCTTTGGCTTGCAGGCTTGAAGCTGCACAAAGTCCACAGTATAAATCCAGCGTTGACAGTGAAGGTCTTGAAAAGTCTTGAGAATGACTACTGCTGGAGTTTAGTAACACACAAGAGACACGATCCCAAAAGTCTGACTGGAAGCTGTGCACGTCCCTTTTATAAAGGCATGTAAGAACAATCTAGAACTTTTATTGACATGCTAATTACTGTTCTAAAATTATCTCCCTTACACAACTAATCAACTTTCCAGAACATTCCAAACATGACTAGTTGAATTCAAGGTTGTGAGGTCATCAAGGGCAGTGACCTTGGGAATGTTCTAGACTAATTGAACTCAGGTCATGATGAGTGTGGGGGAAATGACCTACATAACACTTGGCACAAAGATCATGCACTATGGCATACATGTACATGTCAATGTACTTCGTGACATGTTCCAATATGGTTGCCAGATTGTAATTTTTCCCCAATATCGCTGCTAGATGGTCATTTTTGGATTTCTTCATGTCTTTGAGGCTTAATCATATGCAAATATTCCTTATCCAACGTTGTTGAGACTTGGTACAAAGATAAAGTACTATGGCATACATATGCATGTCTACTAATTTTGTGCTATGATCCATATAGTCAATAGACAGCCATTTGATTTCAATTTTGGTGTGATTTTTTATGTCTTTAAAACATAAACATAGGTCACTGTCCTTCGATGGACTGATTTTGTTTAAACGTGATATGGCTGCATTCTTGTGCACAATAATTTGTTTTATTATATGATCTGAAATGGCTAATTACAACAGCATACCCGATCCCATACCATTTCTAATATTCCACCAAAACATGTGTATAGTATGTGCCATCATGACACTAGAGGCAGTGAGGGCATCGTTATGTGTGATATAATCAAAAGTTCCTTCAATGGTCATTACCGGCAGAGAGGGGTCAATTTTATTGAACGTTCCTCAGATTACTTTATTATGCAAGTCAGAGGCCTGATGCATCCCGCATCAATATCATTCAACAGCTACGTAGACCACAGCTACCTAGGCACCAAAGATTATAACAAAATGGACAAGCGGGGAATGTGTAATCAACGATGCCTTGTTTAGCTACTAAAGCGGAAGTATATCTGACCTGTTGAGTATGTATGTATGTATGTATGTATGTATGTATGTATGTATGTATGTATGTATGTATGTATGTATGTATGTATGTATGTATGTATGTATGTATGTATGTATGTATGTATGTATGTATGTATGTATTTGTGTGTGTGTATGTATGTATGTATGTATGTATGTATGTATGTATGTATGAATGTATTTATGTATGTATGTATGTATGTATGTATGTATGTATGTATGTATCTATGTATCTATGTATCTATGTATGTATCTATGTATGTATGTATCTATGTATGTATCTATGTATGTATGTATGCATGCATCTTCGTGGGTAGGGAGGGAGGGAGGGAGGGAGGGAGGGAGAGAGGAAAGAGTGCCTGAGCATGCCTGTCTATCTATGTATCTATGTACTATGTATCTATGTATCTACCTATCTGTCTGTCTGTCTGTCTGTCTGTCTGTCTGTCTGTCTGTCTGTCTGTCTTTCTATGGCTGTTATCATTTAATGATAATGGCAGATGGCAGGTATAACCAGTAGGATAGCGAATCAAATTTAGCTTAATCTTAGTATCGCAGGGCAGCTTATCCTAGCTCGTTGGCTAGACAAATTTTACCATAGGGCGATAGCATAGATTCAAAGTATGAAGACAACGGGAAAGAAATAGATCTATGAAAACAAAACCATGGCTCAGTAGATATGAATTGTCACCTTTTACATACAAGGAAAAGTGGCTGGTCTGTCGAGAGAGCTTTATTTTGTACTTGTTTATGGGATGATTAAAATAAATGATCATTCAGTATTTTAATTGACTGCTTCACGTCAGTGTTTATTTCAGTATATTTTGAAAAATATCAGCTGTCAGCATTGACATATTAACGTGCCCCTCCCATCTTATTACCGTAAATTATCGACAATCAACTTTAGAGAATCACATATCATACGTATAGAAGTTGCTTAGAATACTGCAATCTTTCGTACGTTATTTTCCACTTTAACCCTTTGCACACCAAGGCCCTGTGGTGGAGTTGACATTTGGAAGTACCATCTAGCATGACGTCTGACTTCTTAAATTAACAAAGACTGTCCACCATACCATTGTAATTTTTGAATCACCATAAAATACTTGTCCAAAAAATATGCAAATTATGGTCACTTGACCTAATTAAGTATTCAAAATGGCCGCCAATATATAAAATATTGTATTTTTTTAAATATATTTCTTTATTTTCATAGGAATTCCTCATTTATTCATCATTTTTCATCACGAAACCTGTTTTCTATCACGTCAGCATGGACTAAAATGAAATTGTTACAAAAATTTTGAAAAAATACTGATAATTTGTATCATTTTGACCTGCTAAGTGTAATGTAAACAAAGGCTCTGTATATTAAGTGTTAGGTCGGTCAAAGCATAACGTAACATAACATCCAGCAACTAATATTATGAAATATTTCCCACAGTAAGTATGTATATTTTGAATGACAATGACACACTTGTCCCAAAATATGCTACTAATGGTCATGTGACCTGATTAAGTATTCAAAATGGCCGCCAACAATATAAATTTATCACTATTTTTACATGTTTTCCAATTTTCCAGTAAAAGATAATCGATATTGTATCATATCCCAATGCTTAATCACTATTTATAGTGCCATGACCATGGACTTTGATGTAAACTTTATATATTATGAAAAACTTTACACAGATTTGATAAAACTTACACAAATTTTCTTGTCTTCACTCATAAGTGAAGAATTACACACAGCGCCCTTGAATATGGGAACAGACAGGTCAAGGTATCCTATTTTAAAACATCTGACTATTGAATTTATCAAACTTTGTCCACAATTACAAGATATTTTTGGAATTGTAGTATTACAATTGCCCCAAAAATATGCAAATACTGGTCATATGACCTCATTAAATATTCAAAATAGCCCCCAGTATTATAACTTTACAATGATTTTCACATATTGCTTCTCTTTCTGACGGCATTCTAAAGAATTTATCCCTTCCTATTTCTCAATTATGTCTAAATGTATATTAGATTCCGTTGTCTACAACTGATGGTTCCAGGAAAACGTTTGTACACCGTCCCTCCACCCTACATCGATTTCGCTGAATAAACTTGTCGATATTGTAACACAAACGTTTCGATATTGAGGTGGGAGTCTCAAGGTTCTTTCACATTTTTATACATAAAAATTCATTTCTTTTCAAAACTTTTGCGTACTCTATTGGCCTCCAAAATAGAGCTTGCAAGAAATTGCTGCTAGACAACTGTACGCGACTGTACCCCTAAGTCTTACAACGGATAAACAAAGACACAAACAAAATCACTATCCCAAAAATCAACGTTTCGGACGAAAAAAACATTAAAATAAGTGTCTCGCCATTCGTAAAATATCGTATATTCAATGTTCAAAGACTGAAATATTCTGAGTTGAATTAGATTCAAACATGGAAGGGAGGAAAAAACTTCGTGACCGAAGAACTAACGTGCGCGATCAAAGTTTCAAAATGGCGTCGCGACAAACTCAACAGCATTCCGAAACATCGGAAGCATTAATTTCGAGTAATGTTAGAATAAAAATCGATTCTAGAAAATAAACTTTTAGGAAGGTATACACCTCGCAAGTCAAAATTCACGGGGAATTTTACGGGTTGATTGGCAATTTTCGTTGTTCAAAAAACGCGTGGCCGACGTATGGTGGCCGCCATCTTTATTTTAAACGACAAATGCATCGTCGAAAACTCGGGCGTTTTCTGCAACAGAACAGAGTAAACGACAAAAAAACGCATACTACCAATTTTAAAATCCCACGCCAAATTCGTTTCGATTTATTCTTATTTCTACAAGTGAAAGGGGGGAAAACTTTCGTAGTATAAGGTGCCTCTTCCTACCTAGCGATGTCAAATTTGGTGGGCGAAAATTCGACGGAAAAACACGGAAAATCATAGACGAAAATATAAAAAGAAATTACTCTCAATATACACAGTTTCTCAGTTGTAGCAGAAATCCTGGCTATGGTAACAAAGTTACCTGAGGAGCAAAGACATGACAATAAATAAAAATACTCCGCACCGCAAGATGTTGCCAAACGCTACTGATGGCGTCCCCAAGCAAGCATTTACATCCGTAACGCGCTTCGTACCAACGGTAGAGCAATTAACACCTTTAAACAATAGCGCACGTGTCGCGTTTCCAGACCGGTGGGTTGAGGGACGGTGGTTTGTAACATCATTTTTATGAACCCAATAAAAGCTTCGTTCAAATCACTGTGTACACTAATATTACAATCATTTTGCAAAACTCAGAATTTGATTATTCGAGTTTGCAAACTTCATCCAATATACATGCAAAAACATAAGATACACAATTTTATTGTAACCAAAAACAATATTTATTGTTTTTCTTTTGTAAAAAAAAATACAAGTAATGTAGCAACGCCCTAAAAATCAGACCGAAACCCTCAAAATGTCACAAGGGAACCATTTCTGGATAAGGTTGGTGTTGTTGCATGTACATCATTAGTATAATAAAATTAGGTCGTAGTATACAACACTGTCAATGTTGATGATGGCGCTGTCTTTTATCACATTCTGAGCTCTGCATGTCATCTTCAAGCCTTCCTCTTTCCATCCACCAACAGTAATATTGAATAAAAAAATGCAGAAAGGTCTGCAGTATGTTGTCTTTTCAAAGTACAGTACTGTATGTAAAACCAACAAAAACTTTCTCAGTTTGTTTTCTCAATTATAAATTGCATAATCTCATTCTGTCTTCAATTGCATTTTGAATGTCAACTCAGACCCCCTTATATGGCGTTAATATGATAATCTAGCACCGGTATTGAGATATAATCTCGATATCATTATATGCTATCACATATTTACGTATTCAGAAACCACAAAGCATTTTAAAATACATACAATATCAGCGGATGTTTATAATTATTACAAAATGCGTTAACTAATGTTACAAAACGCGTACAAAACGCTGATACCCTTATTACAAATCGCGTAAACAATAATTTATTACAAAATGCTGATACCCTTATTACAAAATGCGTAGACCATTTTATTACAAAATGCTGATACCCTTATTACATTTTGCGTAAGTTGTTACAAAATGCGTCGTATTACAAAATGCCGCAGTACACCGTGTCTAAATGTATCAAGGAGTAATCGTCGGTCATTCTGTCCCTCTGCCCTATCCCGTTTCGTATTATCTTAGTATGGGGTATTTTAAACACTGTCTTAAAGGTGTGGCTTCAACCATAGACATGCATTAAATAGACATGCATTTAAAGATCCATAAGTTGTATCTTTGGTCATTAGCTCACGTGTTCACACGTGGGCTCATGTCAGAGCGATGTCTGTCTGTCTGTCTGTCCGTGTGTGTGTGTTAGTGTGTGTGTCTGTCTGTCTGTCTGTCTGTTTACACGATAACTCAAAAACGCCTGAACAGATTCAAGTCAGATTTGGTACACTGGTACCATATGCTGTTTGCAAGAACTGATTAGATTTTGGTTAGTGTTGCTTGCATATTAATGAAGTTATGTAATATCATTTGTTCCGTACAATGGTTTCCCTATGGACACTGTAATGACAGTATAGACATATATCAAGAAATACTGCACAAAATTTCATGAAACTTTTCACAGATGACAATCTCAGAACATAATGATGATACTGAGAGTGTCATGTCAATTATCTGCTCATTTGCATATTTAATGAATTTTTGTTATTAATGACATAACTTTGACATTCCTGCACCAAACTAGATGATACGTGCAACAAATATTGATCTGATATATATCTAATTATACTTAGAAGCATTGAGCAGTGTCAAGTCATTAAATAGCTTATTTGCATATTTTATGAAGTTTTATAATTAGTCATAGAACTTGATATAACTGCACCAAATTTGATTAATTCTGCTGCAGATACTGATCTGACTGATATCTAACTGGTGTAAAGCATTTAGTAGTGTAAGTTAATGAAGGGTTCATTTGCATATTTAATGAACTTTGTAATTAGGTATGTAACTCTGAAATTACGGCATCCAAGTCAGTGAAATCTGGTACATATATTGATCTGATAAATATCTAATTGTACTGACAAGCATTTGGCAGTGTCAAGTTTACAAATAGCTCATTTGAATATTTTATGAAGTTTTGTAATTAGTCATATTACTCTGAAATAACTGCACCAAATTTGATGAAATCTGCTTCAGAGACTAATCCGACAGATATCTAATTGTGGTGTAAAGCATTTAGTATTGTCAAGTAAATGAAGGGTTCATTTGCATATTTAATGAATTTTGTAATTAGGTATAAATCTCTGAAATTAGGGCATCCAAGTCAGTGAAATCTGGTACATATCTTGATCTGATAAATATCTAATTGTACTGACAAGCATTTGGCAGTGTCAAGTTTACAAATAGCTCATTTGAATATTTTATGAAGTTTTGTAATTAGTCATATTACTCTAAAATCACTGCACCAAATTTGATGAAATCTGCTGCAGAGACTAATCCGACAGATATCTAATTGTGGTGTAAAGCATTTAGTTGTGTGGAGTTAATTAAGGGTTCATTTGCATATTTAACGAACTTTGCAATTAGTGATATTACTCCAAAATTACAGCATTACATTTGATGAAACTTGCTACAGATATTGATCTGATAAATATTTAATTGTACTGAGAAGCATTGGGCGTGTCAATAATTAGCTCATTTACATACTAAATAAAAGTTTTATAATTAGTGATTGAACTCTGAGAATACAGTGCGAAAGTTGATGAAACCTGCTACATATAATGATATAACAGATATCTGATTGTTCTTATGACACGCCTCGCACGGGTGTCGAGTATATTGGTATGAATTTGGTTTATTGACAGGAATATTGAAAAACATTATACAATAAATCCTTGTCAGAGATAGTTACTCTGGCAGTAGACCGTATACACGTATAGTCTTATCAGGAGTCTGTCTTTGACTCTGCATCATGTGCTCAATTGAACTGCTGTCATAATATACAATGTCTGTCTTATTTGTTTTTGTGTTTTGGTTAGTGATCAATCTGAGTTCTGCAAATGTTGCGTAACATCTCCTTGCTCGTCGTCGTTTGAGAAAAGTCAAAGGTACAATTATTTTGCTCGCCGTCGTTTGGGACAGGTCAAAGGTACAATTGTTTTACACAACTTTATAACAGTCAAAAAGTATGCAGTAATTCGTGTCATACTGTATTATTTCATGCGTCCAGTAGCGTCTGATAAATGTCAATACATGTCGTGTCATCAGCAGTCAATGTCAATGTATGATAACTAAGTTTGTAATTTTGTCAAACTCAAAATCTGTACAAGTCATTCATATAACACGCCATTCCTTCCATTCAGGGGTCACATTAGCACACGTTGTTCTGTTGAGTAAATGCTAAAATTTTCTAGTCTGTTCACTGGATATCAACAAGTGAGCACATTCAGTTCATATCTTGGTTTTTTTATTGTGTTTGTTTTGTGAATCATACGCACTTTCTGGTTTGACTCCCTGAACCATGGAGAAATTCCTAATATTTAGCTCATAAATATACCCTATAAGAGTATAATCTGCACTGTTATTGTTTAAATTCTGTATTCGGGTCCGGACTAGAGTACATTTATCAAAAACAAGGCAGTATTGCTGAAGGCAATGAGTACTTGGGCCATGATAGAGTAATTTTGAGGACAATATATACTACTATTCAAATATGGTCTTGAATTTCCTCCTGTCAGTTAGGCATTTGATTAACTGGTTATTAAACGAAGCAATGGCATGACAACGGCAAAATATGTCTAGCAACTTTTGTGGAGTTTGAGGCAGGGGTTCTTTATTTATAGTGGAAATTGCTTAAACTCCTTAAATATTCAAATTACTGCAAATTTCTTTTGTTCTCGATGGTAGATGTCTAATATTTAGATGGGCATATTTAGATTTCTACCCTGTAGTTATCCCTATATACCAAAAATCGGACATCCAGCTCTATTGGCTTGCTCAGAATTAGATATGCGCATAATTAATGAGGTACAATATGTGGTGTAATAAGGTGTCCCATCATACCAAATATGAAGGATGTAGCACTTGTGGTTACTAAGTTGGGGACAAATATATATATTTGAGGTCAAAGGTCATTCAGGTCACGTCATATTTTGTCATAATAATTGTATAGCTAAGTTATTCCTATATACCAAAAATCAGACCTCTAGCTCTATTGGCTCGCCCAAAATTAGATATGCGCATAATTAATGAGGTACAATATGTGGTGTCACAAGGTGTCCCATCATACCAAATATGAAGGATGTAGCACTTGTGGCTACTGAGTTGTGGACAAATATATATATTTGAGGTCAAAGGTCATTCAGGTCACGTCATATTTTGTCATAATAATTGTATAGCTAAGTTATTCCTATATACCAAAAATCAGACCTCTAGCTCTATTGGCTCGCTCAAAATAAGATATGCGCATAATTAATGAGGTACAATATGTGGTGTCACAAGGTGTCCCATCATACCAAATATGAAGGATGTAGCACTTGTGGTTACTGAGTTGTGGACAAATATATATATTTGAGGTTAAAGGTCATTCAGGTCACGTCACATTTTGTCATAATAATTGTATTGCTAAGTTATTCCTATATACCAATCAGACCTCTAGCTCTATTTGCTCGCTCAAAATAAGATATGAGCATAATTAATGAGGTACAATATATGGTGTCATAAGGTGTCCTATCATACCAAATATGAAGGGTGTAGCACTTGTGGTTACTGAGATGTGGACAAATATATATATTTGAGGTCAAAGGTCATTGAGGTCACGTGACGTTTTTTCAAACAAGTTATACTGTTAACTTATCCGTATATACCAAAAATCAGACCTCTAGCTCTATTGGCTCGCTCAAAATTAGATATGCGCATAATTAATGAGGTACAATATGTGGCGTCATAAGGTGTCCCATCATACCAAATATGAAAGGTTTAGCACTTGTGGTTACTGAGTTATGGACAATAATGTATATTTGAGGTCAAAGGTCACCAAGGTCACATGATATTTTGTCAAAATGTCTGAGATATTGCGTGAACTGATGGACTCACTGATGGACTCACGGACGGATATGACCCAATCTATAAGTCCCCTGGACTTTATCCGTGGGGACTAAAAACTGTGTCACTGCATCCTTTAGGCAATATGAATACGATGAGAAACTAAATTTTTATTTTTCTTGGCCTTATACATGGGAGTCTATGGAGAACTGCCTTATACATGGGAGTCTATGGAGGTGTAAACTAAAAGTCCTCTAACACGGCCAAATTCGATCGCATTGTGAAACAAATCGACGTGCATCTGTATGGGGTTGGGTACTATTCTTGTACTGCAAAGTTTGAAAGAAATTGACCAGGGCATGTCTGAGATATCTGCGTGAACGGACGGACGGACGGACTGACATGACCAAACCTATAACTCCCCCAGGACTTCGTCCGTGGGCACTAAAAACAACGCAACAGTTATTACAGCTACATCGGCGGTAGGTTCATATCCAGAGCCCCGTACGGTCTGCCGCCGTCGCTTGAAAACAATCTCATAAACCTGGCCATATGGGCAACTGTGTATGGGCAGCTGGATACTTGACTTCCCGGAGAAGGCGAGCTGTCACGTTCAAGCTCAGGATTATTTGTCGATCAAATTTCAGTAAATTTACCTTACCTAGATGAAATTTTGTTAGGCTGAAATTTCGCCGAAGTTTTGACAAAATTGCATCGATTTTTCAGGTTCATATCTGACATTTTTGAGTTTTGAGTGCAGACAGAAATAAGTTTTGAGGCAACATACATGGCTGCGACCCCATGTTGACCCCTAGCCCTGCGTACGATGCTATGTGCTACAGCTAACACATAGCATCGTACGCAGGGCTAGCGAGAGAGTTGCCGACATCGACGATTATTTACGAGAACTGAATAAAAGACTGTCATTTTTGGAAGCGATCGAGTAGCTGAGGTAGGCTGGGATACGACTTGGGCCCAAGAACGCTGAATTTCGGCAGTAATTTGGCTTTTTACGTCAAGTCCCAAAATGGATTTGAAGTCACCGACCCTACGTACGGGTCTTTGCAGGGCTGTGGTGAGTGGGGCGATTAGCTGTACTGGAACACACAGCATCGTACGCAGGGCTAGTTGACCCCAAGTGAAAACGTGTTCGCGATCAAATCTTCCTATATTTTGTTCAGAATTTTCGACAAAATCATTGCTTCGTAAATCTTTTGTAAAATATAAAATACTAAAATAAAAATGCGATGTGCCATGTCTCCAGATTTCTAAAATATCGTTCGTTGACCGTTCGATGAATACTCATTCGCAAACTTGTGACGCAGTTGAAATTCAATACTGACCGCCAATAATCTTAATGAGACGAGATCATTCTAAACATCCTCCAAATTATCCAACCATTCGCGTTAGAGTTCAGCTCGCTTAGAGTATCATAACATTCTTCGGCCTTCGTTTAGATCGACCCTAATCTCTCCCATTTAGGAAATAAATACACAAGCTACCTTGACAAAACTTCGTGCACCATCAAGGACCAAACGCACTACAAATCTGTCTTGACGTCATCATCTCCTTACATGGTAATCGGCATACCGTATTTTTTAGCAAAGGAGACACAGAATACGTCGGAGTATTCAGTTTCAAAACGTATTACATTGTGTGATGTTGTCAAAAAAGGTGATGTTACTGCAGTGGTATAAATTACAAAACACAAAAGTTCAAATCAGTTTATTTTGGACTGGCTTTACCCAACATTTCATATTGTTTCTTATGCCAGATTTGACCACGTGCTTACTGGAGACCCCTTTACATGCAAATTTTGTGTCAAATGTGTGTTCTCCTGGAAAAACAAACGTACGATTTCCATATGAAGAAGGCGAAATTTGCCCTCAAAACTTGAAACCACGCCTTTATGGGGTGTACCTAGCTATTTTGAACGAGCTTCTCGATATCTGCAGCTCTATTTCGAAATGATGGTCTGGTTTTCTCAGCTCAAGGATAAGTGTTCTCCATCGCTGTGGGCATTACTATTCTCAACTGGGGGTGCAGTTTCCAGTCGTAATGTTTTTCATTGTGTCCGGGATATAAAACCTTTCCTTTTCACAATTTTACTTTAATTAACACTAGTCCACATCTTGTCAGCGATTAAACATGTTACAAGTTTAAATGTTAAATTCTGGTCTCGAACCCTCTTGTTCAACCAAACTGAAATTACCCCTCCCACTTTGGCTCGTCCAGTGGGTGTAGCAAGGGTCGTGCCATCGCCTAGGAAACGGAGGGTGCATTAATTGTTGCATTTCGATGCACATTTTGATTATATCCAGAAGATTTTGTGGCAAAAACTCAGATAGAGAAGCATTAATATTCACATCTCACTTATTCAAGACTGGCTGAGAGCAGCACTTCCATTCAGTTAACATCATTACGCCATTTATTATGCCAAGAAAGATGAAGCCAAGACATTTTGCCCTCCCTGGTCTCAGCCAGAAATGGTTATACCTTACAGAGTTTTTTCCCACGGAATGAAAACAAATGTACTTGGGCTGAGGCCCAAGTACAATAACTGCCATTTCACATATACAGGCTGGCAAGCAGGACACCGGACATTGGTCATTATGATCGGATTATAGTAAAATTCTGTAGTTGATACATTGAAAAAGAGTAGTGAAAAATTAGTCAAAAGTTACAGCTAATGTCCCTTTGAGATAGACTTAGACATCCATTAAAAGAATTCCCCCGGGGCGAGTCGTAAACATCAATACTGCTCTTGATCTCCAATTTACAGGTCACAATTATTAATCGTATATCCATTGAGTTAAGTTTCAAAATAAGCTGGCAAAATAATTAATCATGCTCGAAAACAACATAATCATTAGAATGGCCTGCCCTTACACATGTAGCTTGTCTAATAGATGAGGATGTAGACATGATGTCTAACGTGGATGTTCCGACAATTATGTTTATGTTTAGATTGCATGCAAATTGTCTTGCACTGGGCGTGTCTAGTCATTTCCCATATGACCATGCATTGTTTCTCATTGTTTCCAATTATATTATAGCTTTGTCAATACCAGAGAATTTTGTGACGTCAAACCCCCTGATTATTACTGATAATGTATCCGATTATCCAGCATTGTGGCCCCGTAGCGAGCATAACACTACCAGTTTTTGTCAGGGGGACATTATGGGGTAAACCGTGTAATACATAAACCGATAAATCTTGATAATGCTGTGAAGTGTCGATAATAAGGCCTTACTATACGATTTTTCAATTTTTTTGCCCTCCCGCAAGCACTTGTCTGCTCTGTCTGACTCGCGCTCAGCAGACCCCGTCTGATACGCTGCAGTACGCTGCGTTGTGTACAAAATGGCTCGCTTTGCTGATGTACTTGTAAAGCCATGGTAAAATAGAACTGCAAACTACTATAATGCCTGGTTTGACACGGTATAATGTGTACGTCATAAGCAATGTAAACGAGGCAAGCTTGAAAAGCTACTCGAACAAGCCATCAACGGGCAAACAACGGCAGCTGCATCAGCTTCTATACGGAAAGGACTCCGTAGGTATTAAAATTCTTGGTCCAAGGTCAGTTACGTCCAACAACCATTATCACAGAGGGTTCTGCATTGATCTAATATCTCGGCTACCTATATATAGTTCTGTGCACTGGCTGTAATCGATGGCAACTTTGGTCATCGGTTTCCACCATCGTTACTGACAAAGACCCTCCAGTATGTTTGTGGATTGTACCTTTCAAGCACCTGTTTACGTCCAATTTTTCTGTTAAGGCCATTTAAAGAAAATTAATTGTTTGCCGTCCTTTGATTTTTGGAAAACCTACAGCCAGCCAGGGAAAAGAACAAACACAGGAAAAAAACACAAGTGTGTATTAACATAAGCTCAATTTTTATTTGGTTTCCTTTGGAAAAAAAATATTTTTATTTGTAATAGGGTTAATATTATGTTTGTTTTCTTAATTTTCTCTGAAAACATACCGGCACGCAGACGGCAAATAACGAATTTTATTTTAAAGCGCCTAATCGGCAAAATACAATAGCTCTTCTCAAGAAGCCAACGAAAATTAGATTTATAGATGCAATAATGAAATTTAAATCTGTGGATTTGAATGTTGTACTACTATCGACGTATACTGATCGTATACCATACAACTCCCTGCTACAGGCCTTTATGTCGATCCACAAGTATTCCGTTTTCGCTGGGATTTCACTTGTTTCAGCTTTTTGAATGACATGATAATGACAGTTGATGTTTCCAGTTCAATATAGACGGTATGGATGTGCTTCCTTTTCATTGCCTTCGTAAATACATATTTGTTTATTTCCAAATCGAACCATGAATTTTCTGTTTATTTCTTGTGTGTTGAATGTGTGTGTACAGTGCGGTGTGGAGTGCATGAAAATGTATAATATACAGATTAAGGGTCGATCATGCCGGACAATGCTCACTATATCGTCAAAGTCAGTTTACTTTTCTTTTTTTTTCGTTTTCTACATCTACAAATTCACTGGCATTGCCAAAACTTTAAAATAATAGCAATAATGTACCCCTGTGCCCTTCTTAAAGTTTGCACGACATTATGTACGAGGCGCAGTCGAGTATGTCATGGAGTGCAAAGTTTGCTTGAGTTCATTATGGGCCGGGAGGGGTATAACTGACTTAATTTATGAAGTCAACGTACTAATCTATCTATCTATCTATCTATCTATCTATCTATCTATCTATCTATCTATCTATCTATCTATCTATCTTTCTAAAAAGTATCTATCTATCTATCTATCTATCTATCTATCTAAAAAGTATCTATCTATCTATCTATCTATCCATCTATCTATCTATCTATCTATCTATCTGTCTGTCTGTCTGTCTGTCTGTCTGTCTGTCTATACATCTATCCTTTTATCTACCTATACAATGTATATATGTCTTCCTGTGTATATACCTACCTACAGCGCACCTACCGTGTAGAGCAAGAACTTTGATGTAGACAGCGCCCTCACTAACTATGGTATGTCTGCTAAACTTCCAACGGATCCGGAGATTCTACAATTCAATGTGCGCTAAAACAAATGCATGTCCATTATACTGATATATTGCATTTCCTCAAAAAAAAGATCATCTTCCTAATGCTGTGATTTTTTTTCTTTTGAAATTGATATATTAGTTTTACGCCATCGAGTAATGTCACGAGGTCATCGAATTCATACATGTTGCAGTGTTGTTACCTTTTTGTTAAGATCACAGAAAGCGACTCGGTGCTAGATATTCGGACTCTTAAACTTTTACAATACTGTTTTGTCTACCACTTGTAGAGGCTTATTTGTAAGGTCATTTAGTAAAACAAAATTCATAGGGTAACTTTTGTTAAAATCGAAAATTACTCTTCGCCCATTGTAGTAGAGTTATCACAATCATGGCGGCCCAATAAGTATTTCGCAATTTGCTTCTTACATGCCAAATTTTGGTAGATGACCCCAGACTTATATTCTTCATTTCGATAGGAATGGTCTAACATTTCCTTTTGGAAAGTTTGGGCACAAATTTAAGTCTTTTAATTTCGAGGCGCGTCTAAGATCGATGTCATTTGGTAACTATTTGGATATAAAAAGTTCAGTACAGAGTTGCAATCTTTTTCAATAAATAATCGACCAAGGCACAGAGTCGAAATTTTACTCAATCACACGACTTCCTGATTCGGGCATCATTGTGGGGTTTACCGCAAGAGGGTGCTAAAGATTTCAACTTAACAGTCTGTCGCTGTGTTTTTATACTGGCCTACGATGGCGCTTATTACTTGTTGTAGACATTATCGCCGCATTAAAATTCTTGACGTATTTCGAAAACGCCGGCAGTCGCTTTGCACTTATCAGAATGAGATTCCCATCAAATTTCACCCATGATCCGACATTCGCGTTCATACACTTTTCGCAAACTTCAGCGGACAATCTGGCGCTGTCTTGATGCTGGCCGCGGATTTGCCCCGAACAGACAATTTACGAAAATAGCACGGGTAATGTAATCATCCATTTTCAACTAAGACTTTCGGCAGACATTGTCAATCACCGTCCAGTGCAAACTCAGTGATTATGCCCAGAGTTTGGCAAACCTGTAACATCATTGAAGAAACAACGATGTTGATGTACCAATTATAGAGTAAATAATAAAAATGATAATTACAGGTAAAATGGATCGGTCCGTATAATCTCATGCTTTTCCCAACCTCGCCAGTGACACGCATGTCTGTTCCCTTAGTGATCGATGAGATAGCTGTCAAATTCTCACATGTATTAAATTTTCACTGTCAGTATTTTCAATACGAACATACACTCTTGTGAACCAATCAATACGCTAAAAGCTTATCTGTCGCTAGAAAGAAATACTTTTCCAATGCATTCAGATATTAAAACTCGTATAAACTGTAAAGCTACATCGGCGGTCCTTTTGTGTTAAGACAAGATAAGGCTGCGCGTCATCCACTTGCTAAATCAGGGGACATTTTCGACAGAGGCCGTGGGTCGCCAATTATCTGTAGACCATGTAGCTCACAGAAAAGCCTTGAGCATATCCCTATATACGTGCACACTTACAGCAATGGCTAAGATCCGACCGCCGCTGGCGGTGTTACGTATATGTTTGATATTAGGATGATGTCACTAATATATATTTTCCTGTCAGTGTCATTCCGTTTGATAGATCCGATTTTAGTCGTCGCATGCCAAGATAATGCCGCTTAATTACGTACGCCGCTCTCATCTGGGTTTACATCCGTCGGTGGAAGAGAACTATCTTAGAACGTACTCTAGGACGCCGAAATTTAAACCCGTATGGAGATGTTCCTTGCATATGTGCATAATTATTTGGATGGTCAACACGTGGAGGGTTAAAGTAATCGTTTAATATTATGGTTAAAATGTCTTATCATGTTGTATGTAGGATATTTAAATCAAGAATTATATGAGAGGATAATTGTTATTTGCTTTTAGCGTCACAACATTCTCTTTAAGCTCGTTCATCCAAGAATAGCAACTACACCTAATTCTCAGGAAGACATTATTCCAGGTAGTGACCTCATTATACGCCGTTTCCCTGAATTTCGTGTAATAATATTAATCCTTGCACATGCGAGGGTCATAGACTCTTCAAAAATTGGCACAGTGCTTCACGTTTCGCTCAGGAAGCACTGGGCTGCTCAGTTGTCTTAAAAACTGGCGTTTTGTGAGTACACACACCCAATCTGCAATTGTTATACCCTGACAGAGCGCCGCATGACTTCCTGCCAAACGGCCGTAATTGGCAGGATTATTACGATACCCTTCAGAACAGCGATTTCTCTCCATCACCACGTTCGTAATGGTTTTACCAAAGTGAGCATGCCAACATTTGCCGCCTACAAACTCTCTGCCTCTGTTCGTGTTTATGTTCTATTTTAAGGTAGTATGCACCTCGAAAGTGAAAGACTTAAACTTTTGCTCAAACTTTACTCGATGAATCTTTCAATCTCTTTCAAAATGAACAATAAAAATCGGGGGTTTCCGTGCAAAGTTTTGAACAAGCGAAACGTATTACCCGATATTTGAAATTCAAAACGGCCGCCATTCCTGTGTCAACTCGCTGGGGGGGGAGGGGGGTTACAGTTTAAATTTTCTTAAAACTAAGACTGTGAAAGCTTTTCTTTCGCAAAGAGCTTTAAAATGATTCCCCAGAGGTGGTAGATCAGAAAAGAAATACATAAATTTGAGAGTCAGGTTATCTGTCCCTAAGGCGCGTTCTACATTAAGGGCATAACATGAATAAAAATTAACAAGAATTGTTGTGCATAAGATTGCAGCTACACGATCTAGAGATAGGAAAAAAGACAAGGTTCGATTCCTTACCTTTGAACAAACCTCCCTGAAGGTCTGTTGCCATCTATCTATTCTCTCTTACATTCTTCGAACTTCCCTGTAACGGTTAAAAGGTATAGCGCCGTACTGTAGTTCAACACTTATTTGTGATGGAAAAGCTGAACAATGCTTACTTTAATATAAAGCGGTTCATATAAAGAATGAAATAGACGATAAAAATATGAGAATTACATTGTTCGAACTTGTTCATCGAAGTCTAGTTTTGAATTAATGTGAAAACAAATTTTGAAACTTGTTCATCCAATTCCAGTTTTGAATAAATATTTGAAAACAAATTTTGAAACTTGTTCATCGAAGTCCAGTTTTGAATAAATATTTGAAAACAAATTTTGAAACTTGTTCATCCAATTCCAGTTTTAAATAAATATTTGAAAACAGATTATTTACATAAGTGTTTGATTACAATATTTTGTCACATGTTTTAAAATTTGACGCAAAATAATTAAAACGATGGTAAAATTATGCGATTCTAGGTATTTATTCGTAAACGTTTTTCAGGTTTTATAAATATGATATACCAATTTTAAGTTGATCCCACAAGAGAACATGGTATGTTTGAAGGTCAAAGAATAACATCGTACAAAAATTGCTGGTAGAGTGCATTGTCCGATGTACTGTGGTCTATAAATAATTTTACAAAGGCGTGTGTTTCAATTAATAATTTGCGATATGGAGTTTACCTCTTTCGTACATGAGAGAAAATGCCGAGAGAGTTTGACCGGTTGACCTCGCTGTTAATTTTATGCAGGAAATTACAATAACAATGCTTGGTCGAATGACGCAGTGCCTTGAGGGTGGGATCACCAGTGGTATATGGGGAGGAGTACCTTCCCGATGGTGATAAGTGGTGCAGATTACCGTCGCCTAGGTGACTGGCGTATACGCGTGCCAAAAGACACCTATGGTTGATTTCCTGTTGACCAGTCGGATGGCAGAGTTGCAAATACCTGGACTGAACCATTTGGTTTTTTGTGGGTGTCGGTGGTACTTTGACAATATAAGTAAAATGCACATAATTATATTGAGTTTATTGTCTTGTTTATGAGCGGCCAGTATTTCCAACAGCATAAATTATGTGCATTTGCCCTTGAAGGAATAAATAATTTTCGAATAAAACATCGCGAATGTAACTACATTCCTTAAGCTCGACGTACACTTAAGTGCCCCAAAGAACCATGAAATCGCCCGACTTTCGATTGAAGAGATGAGTTTTGCCAAACCGCGTATACAGAAAAAGTGGCAGATGACTTTATTTTTAGAATCATAGACAGTATAGCGAGATGTAAAAAATGTGAAACAGGCTCCCCACCTAACTATCCTAAATGTTTTTGTGTCGAGTTTGTGTTTGATTCGTTTCGAAAATGTGTTCCTACATTCTTATCCGATTGTTTGTGTTAATGAAATGTTTGTTTCGCTTTGGATATTTGTAGAGAAGTTTGGATTAGTGTTTACGGTAATGTTTTGTTTGTGTGGGGAAAGCTTATGGCGAGATGCGAGACGCAGCCGGACCTATGTTGTTACAAAAGTTGATAGAGTCGCCCTTTGACGCTTGCGTTTCGAAACCCGAGTGTGGTTTCTCATCAGTCGCAGTGTAGATTCTTTCCTTAGTTTGTGTTTGTGAAAATTTATTTTAATGCATTTTAGTGGTCTTGCTTTCCGATTAGCGAGGCAAGTATATTAATTTTGGTCACGTTGTGAGTCCGTTTGGTGGTTCGGTTTGTTTGTTCTATTTTCTTTACTTTGGTAAATTTTGTTTTGACTGGTGTGTCTTTCAGATTTTTGCGGAGGTTTGTGAATTTTTAGGCAATAAGTACCACTGCGGGGTACGGATTTTATGTTTATTGGATCAAGATACTTACAAGTATCCTGGTTGATGTGCTTGTTCTCGTTCATTTTAATTAATAGTTCATTTACTTTGTTTACTGTTTGTTCTGGCTTGTTGTGTATAATACTGAGTGTTACGTAATTGCCTTTCGCATTCGAGTACGTAATCGTTTGTGTTGACAATAACGAAAAACCGACCCTTGTCGAAGGGTTATTTTCCCAAATTTGTCCAATGTTTGCAAGCTGGTTTATCGCGATTCTTTTGGCACGCGACATGTTTTGTTTCCTTGTTTGAAAGGGTATCTCTAGAAGTGCGAGTTTAGCAGCTTCAGATAGCTTTCAAGTTTTTGTTTTTTTTGTTGTTCGTGGAGTCCAATTTGACTTTTCTTTGAATTGGTGTTGTTGCGATTGTTTGTGTCTCACGATGTAGCGTAGTCACATTATACGACTTTATTTGTTGAAATCCTGAGGTGGTTTTATTCTGTTTGGTTTTGTTGGTGTCCGAATGAATTTTAAGGCTTTTGCCTAGTACTATTTTTCGGAGTTTCATAGTTTGAGCGATGATAGGTTGTTGTTGAATTTCATGTTGTTGTCGGCTTTTCTTTGGAAATAGCTGATTTATTTCCACGGCCATGTTTTCTGTTACGTTACTGTGATTGTTTATTTTGTATTTAATGTTGTGTTTCAGTTGTTTGTTATGTGTACGATTTTTGTTATTTCTTTTAAGTGTTTGTGTGTTCTATGTCATCTTATCGTATTTTTTGGTAGTTCCCTTTTTGGAGTATTTGGTGGCCCTGAAAAGGGCCGCTTGGTATGGGTTTTTGTTAGCGCTTGGCGCGTTTGTTTTGGCGATAAGCCTAGCTTTTTATGCTTCTTTTCGCCGATTCGATGTGCTTGGTGAGTAGGTGTTTGCCGCCTTCTTGTCACTGTGTGTGCTTACATGGACAGTCTGCATAGCCCTTGAATGTGGTCTCGATTTTGATCAAACTTACAATTTAGGAGTATATATCAAAACTGATAAATGATTTATGTGATTACTGTAGCTATAGATAGGCTACATTCAGGACGGGCAGCGACGGGCATTAATTAGTAGGCAAAAACAGGTGGTTTTCACCGTGGGCAGAACTCGGTGCTATGATACTGAACATTAATAGTAAGCCTGTCACCTTGAAGGTAATGCTGTAGGTGAAACAAGGACACACGATGGTACAAACAACACCACAAGTGAAACGTACACACAGAAATACACGCGTTCCTACGTTGTGCCCACCCGGGCCACGCGATTAAAATATGACTGATACTGCTGGATAGTGTTAATTGGGTCGGTAAACAGTCAATTAATAGTTTAATTGACTACCTGGGTGATTGGCAGGTCGTGTCCAACGACGCATATGCAAAGCAGGCCAAAAGACAAAAGCCCCCAAAGTTATTGACAGCTGGCCAGGGGTCACCATGAATACGTAATGAAGCTTCACTACGCAGAAACTGCGTAGTCAAGCCCTTCTTAACCGGTCAAACTCTCTCGGCATTTTCCGGCATGATGACGTCAACTAATATCAAGGACATGGGCTTAATTAAGCAGGCATACCGAGTATCACCAGTGATCATAATTGAACTGGACTTTTACATATTTCAATGATATAACAACACCGCTCTCCAGCCTTATCAACACAAACTCAAACAACAAAATGTCTGACAGGATGTCGCCTCGTATTTGTGCGGGGGCGCTGTAATAAAAGAGACGGCGGACCCTACAACTCTTCGAGAAATTATTATGAATATCATGACTTGGGTTTTACTCAAATAGATTGTGACTAATTACTATTCGTTACGGTCCTCGTCGGTTTAGCTCATTTCCGCCAGTATTATCATTCATACCGCTAGAGGCGAAGAAAATTTAATTCACTGACATAAAATATTACGATGGTCATATTCGACCTACTTTAAAAGAAGTCAACACAATTGCCATTAGCAAGCTTGCGCAAATATCCAAGTTTGAATTATCCTCATTTATGGGGTTTATAATTGTTTATTTTTTGTTCAAAAACGTTATAAATTGCTTTTAAAATAACAAGAAGCGAACCCTAAATGTGGGTTATTTTGTGGCATTTTAATAAAGAAATGTTACAAAAAGCACAGAAAATCAACCGCTCAGAGAGAAACTACAAGAGAATTTATTGAAAGTGTATGTGCGTGTGATGCCTTAAACCCATAGAAGTTTCAGCTTTTGCAAAAATATATCATTTATCAGCCGGATAGGTGTCAAAGTAATCGGTCAATATGATATTTGTTTAGGAAAAAATAAAAAAATCTATAGACTGAGCAATTGCGTCACTCAAAGTAACTGCGAATAAGCTCCATGGTTGAACTGTTTTGTTGCGTCATGCAAAATTAGATAATGACAATGGAGGGGGGTTGATAATACGTCACAGATTCTAATGCCCCTGAGTAACCCGACAACATTTCAATATCTCAGAAACATTTCAGAAACCTGTCCAACTAACAGTAGTTGTAAATAAAACGGAATGTTATCAGCAAACCCGAAACTCTTAGGATAGCATTTCATGAAATATCATTCAGTGCAAAGTTGTCTTTGGACTCTGATTTGGTAGGGATTGGTGATGTCACGCTAACAAAATCGGAATTGATATGAGTATGCTTAAAACGGTTCTATTACCCATCTACATGTAAACTATCTATTTTAACCTGATAGAGAACCTTCAAGATAAATGTGATGGTAGGAGTTTACAACCGCTGATTCAGGACCGTGACGTACACTATAAATAAACCCTGGACTCGGAAGTGTTTCATGGCGGGAAGGGCTGTTCATTCAAGCTACATTTTTGACGTATTTGGATGCAAGAGTAGACGTTCAAGGGTGAGATAAGATCACTTTCTTGTCACAGAATTCTTAAGAACGATGTTACAACCACTTATTTTATTTCAATCTAATTGGGTTCTGTTACTTACACCTCTTGTTTCGCTAGATTTTTCCGCACCTTTTCTTTTTGAATTGCTGCAGATCATAGCCATTACCTTTGTCTAGAACGGAACTCCCAAGCTTCGGTTCGTTCGTCTACGTTCCACCTTCGTAACACTGGTCAATCACTCTCAAAGGAACACGTGCTGCACAGCAAACTTGAATAACAATAGAGCAACCTGCACTCTTTTCGAACAACGTTGACGAAACTGGTCTGTTTCATTTTCGATAGCTTTGTAATAATAAAAACAGTCTTGTTGGCGAAGGTTTTATGAAATATCGATTGTCACAATGCCACAAATATTACCAACCATTGTCGTTTGGTAGAATTTACAACCTATTTGAATGCCAGGGATCAGTATTTAATATTTTGTGTTTCCATTGTAAAGTATTCAAAGCCTAAGGCCATTCACTTTGACTTCAATTTTGGTATTATTATATAATACCTACACTAATCTTGTTACTTTTCGCCTAGTGACCAATAAGTCAAGAATCAAGAAATCATAAACGAAACCATAAAATGATAATGACATTGACGTAGCAGTGTCAGAGGGTCTGATCACGCATGAAATTCACATGTACAGAGGATGATATGATGAGTTTATATTTTAATTGTATGCAAATAACCACGATACATATTATATGTAAGAGGTGTCTTCACGAGCACAAGCATTGAAGGGACAACACATGGCGATACATGTAACGTCCAATGTGTAAGAAATAAAGGGTGCTGTCTTTGAAGACTTTGAGCTGCTACTCTGTTTTTGTATCCCAACGTCCTCTCCCCAGCTGTATCCCGGAAGGGAGATGGTTAGCAGTAATACCTTATCATTCCGCTCATGAAGGGAGCTCATTGTGATTACTGAATGGAATGTGGGTATTCTTTGAGACCTATTCAGAGCGAAGTACATAGAAGGAGCTTCATGAGGGAGGTCCCGGAGCCTTTCCATTTTGACATTTGGGAACATTCTGGCAAGTTACCGCTGGTCGGAAGGTTATATCTGATTAGCAGATTGTCCTGCACAGCAACTTAAGGAGTCAGGGCTATTTTCTACCTGATTGGCTGTTTGGAAATATGGGTTTCAGCAAACCAATCGGCTTTAAGCCTCAGAGACGATGCACATCAGTTCGACACTCCGAGATACCGTTCGCTTCAGTAGTCTCTATTTGGTGTGCGAGAACAATCCGGGAACTAACTTAGGCTTCAGGTAATAAACGCCTCGAAAGTGAAAAACTTCTCAGTGAATCTTTCAACTGTTCACTTTCAAGAACAAGAATAAAAGTGAGGGGTTACCGTGCAAATTCTGGTACTAGAGAAACTAATTACCCCAGATTTACCGATATAGAAA
Organism: Ptychodera flava; assembly: GCF_041260155.1. Lineage (NCBI taxonomy): Eukaryota > Metazoa > Hemichordata > Enteropneusta > Ptychoderidae > Ptychodera > Ptychodera flava. The sequence goes on along the minus strand of NC_091944.1, from coordinate 25,480,232 downwards.
TTCAAAATGGCCGCCATCCCTGTGTTAACACTATGGGGAAAATACAATTTTTGATTTTCAAAAAGCTAAGACTGTGAAAGCTTTCCATATTCAAAGGGCTTCAAAATGAGCCCCCCAAAAGTGGTAGATCAGAAAAGAATTGGACAAGTTTGAGAGTCCAAATATCTGTCCTCGAGGCGATGCATTCTATCTTAATAAATATCATGCAATGTGAACATTTATGAGTCTGTAACCCATATAATTATATCGCTATGTGATAATTCGGTTACGGCAAATTCAAGGATAAAAGACAGATGTCACATTCGTTAGGGATTTTGAGTGTACACCCCCGGAAGGTTCATTATTGTTCTAACTGGTGCCAGGGAGTTGACAATAAGCAAAGCGCACACTACCTTCCCAGTTAGAAACACACTACGCCTAGGTGACTTTAGAAAGGCGCCATTGACGTTTGATATTCGTCGGAACCTTAACACACTCTGGCAATGAATTGCAAACATCTTCGAAAACGCTATTGGGATATTGTTATCGATTTCACGCCATCCGTGCGCCCAGAAAGAAAAGTCACAATATTGACCATACATGTCTAAAGGACGTTTAATTTACTAATCAGCAACGTGAATTGCAGACTACAAATGGTATTGAGTGTATTTGGATTGTCATGCGATGAAAGTTTACTGACGGTAACACCATCTTGTTACCATATTTATGGCATACTAAGAAAGAAATCTGTCGCATACACATCGGAAGTATCCGATACTTGCAGAATTCCATGGACGCAGGGCAAAGATCGATGGATGGTGATGGTAGTCATGGTGATCGTGCAAACTTAAACAACAAAACAAAACAGAAAGGGTTAGACATTGCGGTTAGGGTTTAGCATGTAGGGATTAGTGTATTTCCTTGCTCAATGCCTTAGTGTTATATACTTTCACCTGCTGTCTGATCGATTCCCGGATTTTTATCTGTTCCCAGTCGTGGACGTAATCAGGATTAATGGTAATGCATTGTCCATGGAAATTGTAAGGCAGATAGCGGAGCCCTGTGATAGCGCTATCATGGGAATACGCCAAATTGCCAGTATTCACTCTACCAACGATGGCTCAGTTCCCCTTACGGTCTTATGTAATATGCAATACCTTATGAGTTGTCGAGGTATTGCATCTTCTCTTGTCGTTGGTGACGCTCTACACCACAGCCTCAGTTCGTTGTGGGGGAGGGGGAGGTCAGCAAGTATGTAAGAAAAAACGTAATAAGAAGGTCGCTCATTTTGTTTATATTCTGTTAACTACGATGCACATTACTGGAGATGACGTCATCAAAGTGGTGTTCCGGTACTAAGTTTCCATATGTCTTTGCTTTTAATGCAATAACAGTCGGTATAGGATTTTTTACTTGACGGAAATGTATGTGGACAAAAAACGTTATATGCCGAGACAAATAGTCTCTTCTCAAGCGTATGGATGATTTGTTCAAATAAATGGATACTTGTATGATAAAATATTAAAATTGCTTTATTAACAACCTCGTAAAATACGCTTATTATCGAAGTCATCGGATGGATGAACCGCTGACACGTTTCGTTGACAGCACACCCCACTTGTCATGCGCACTCTTGCAACTCTTCATCGCGACCGCGCCGCACGCAGCCGGCTGGGAAAACGTGTTGAAGTTCATGGGTTTTACTGATACGTGTACATCGGTAAAAAAGTCAGAACGTTTTATTCCAACAACATGTCAGTGGTATACGTACATCGGAGTTCCCCCCGTTGATTTGTGAAAAGAGGGCGTTGCTGTGTTTTTTATCGGCTAAATAGGTGAGTTGCTGCTCGGTGTTTGTGTCCATAGAGTATTGTCACCTTGGTCAATTTGTAAAACAAACGAGCATGTCAGCGCACTTGACGAGCCAACTTCATTGCGGCAAGAATAGCAGCGGTCGATGTGTTTCAGTGTTTTTGTTGCACGTTATCAAGACATCCACACGGTAATCCAACCACAATTATCGGCTAGAAGGAACAATTTCATTCAATTACTGTTGCGTAAGCCATAGTATGTTCCCCTCCTATGCGTCAATATTTCACCAACGGTGATGTGACGCATGAATGCCGACAGATGTAACGAGGAACTGTTTTCCCGCATCTACGGTGTCTTGTATACCCTGTACCGTACGGTTGATCAAGCGCGCGAATGAACCTTTTCCATTCGTTTAGAGAGGGGATATAAGAAAATTGATTCAATAATAATGCAGTGATCATTTATCGTCATTTGACTCCTTCCGATACAGTGAATATTGTACTCGGTTTAATAAATAATATTATTTTCTTCCTATTTTAATATGCCACTTTCATTCCACTCGAAAAACTGTTTTTGTCAATGCTAGTTTGGTTATTCATCTGTAACAATGCCCTTTAAATGCAGTCTGACAATCCTATAACACCTCGTTTTAATTAGCAAATGAGGCCAAAGGTACCACGCTGTCGTTTCATGAGTCTTCAAAAATCATACCATCATGCCTGTGTATCGATAATTTTTTGTCGCGATTAAGTCTAAAACTACTGTATATTCTGCCAAAACTTTCCAGGAACCAATGATTCATTGACTGCAACCTTGAAAGAGATTATAGTGTGCGACTTCTGTTTTTCAATGGAGAGCGGGAGTATGGATTGATTCAGGGAACGGGTAATGTAATTTCATGCAGTGCTGTGAGCTGGCGATCACTGCCAGGTTTCTTTACTATTTACACTATTACACGTCGCCGCTCGTGCCTCGGCTTCTGTAACATGGCCGTGGTCTGCGGTCGTAAACAACTAATTTTAGCAACTTATCGGCGGTATTTGCGATAAGCCGCGTACGAGCTGAATGTTTTGCGCGTATATTCTGGCTGAAACCATTCCCATTGCTGGCACGTCCGATGTCATGACAACGGTGCAACTGATTGAACTATATCGCATCGCAATTAATTCATAGTAACAATTTCTTGTCTTGCTTGGAGCGTTGCCGCTCTCGAGATTATCAAATGTTGTCATGGAAACACCCGCCCACCGTACTCAGGTGTAAAGTAATTCATCGCTCGGTTAATGCGCACGACATGCAGATGACATTACGCTGATAATTTAATGTAGCAAATAGTTAATAATATACGGAATACTCGAAACTCTAATCAAATTTTTAATTTCTAATCACGTTTTTATCTTCGTGACTGCTATATTTATCCTTCAACCAACTTGTGAGTACAGGTTCCCAGATAGTTATTCTGCTTGAGTTTGCTGAATTTCATCTCACATTATCTGTAGTGGCTCGTTTTATCAAATGGAGAGTTTCCATTCTACTATAGGATAGATTGAAAGCGCGCTGAATCGTTAAGCAGGATATTTCGGCTCTCCTTGAACGGATCCATGACGATGTTTTTTCGATTCAAATTCAAGCATAGACTCTACTGTTTATGATTCTAGCGATACTGTCAACGTCACGGTTGCTTGTCGACCTGGAGTAAGGTAAAAATGACTGATGCATCACTTTCAAATTGATGACAGTTGAGTTTCCCGAGCTCCGAGTCAGACAAGCTTGCTCGTGGTCCCTTTAGTCTAGTCGGAAGGTAGGGTTCCCATGCACCCCATGGATGTATTTTTTTAACCTACATTTTGTAATCCTTAGGGTCTATATTTAATGAATTTTGATGTTCCCAAAATCAAATCGTGTCCCATGGGGTTCATTTGGCGCCATCTTTGCCGCCATCTTGGCCGCCATCTTGGATTTCAACAATGGGGTAGGGATCACGTATCTACCGCTCGACGGAAACAGAAACAATAAAATACTATAAACGTTACATTTTAGAAAGCCAAGATCATGGCCTTTTCATTGATATATAACTTAATAGGGATTAATTAATATTCGAACGTCGATTAGACTTTATATCGGCCATTGGCCGTAAATCGTAAAATTTGCTAAATTTCACACCCAATAATTAAGTTCCCGTTCCTCCAAACAATTTTTCATAAGGTATTTATATATTTTTTGGAAGAACTCAGTGCAATAAACAAGAAAAACAAGATTAAAAGTATGTGTCTTGAGATTTAGTGGGTGCATGAGCTTGTTTTCTTATTACGCGGTATGCCACATATCCGTGTGTAACATAAGGGGTAGGGGTAATGTTTCCCTTTCTGTTTCGAATCATGAATGTTGAAACCATAAAAATGTTACATTTTTGAAAGTGCTGCATCAGACCTTTCTAAAAATATATAGATTTATGGGGAAAAGTTGCATATTCAAAAGTTACAAAGCTTAAACCTTTCGGTTTGTGTCGATTTTAAGTGATTTTTTAAGAACGAAATTACAACATATGGGGTAGGGGTAATGTTTCCCTTTCTGCCTCGAACCATGAATTACGAAACCATATAAATGTTATACTGTTTAAAAGCTCTGAAATGGGCCTTTCCAAACATGTATAGTTTTATTGGGAAAAATCCATATTTTAAACTTACAAAGCTTATGCCTTTCAGTTTGTGTCAATTTTAAGTGATTTTTTAAGGACGAAATTACAACATATTGGGTAGGGGTAATGTTTCCCTTTCTGCCTCGAACCATGAATTACGAAACCATATAAATGTTACACTGTTTGAAAGCTCTGAAATGGCCTTTCCAAACATGTATAGTTTTATTGGGAAAAATCCATATTTGAAAGTTACAAAGCTTAAACCTTTCAGTTTGTGTCAATTTTAAGTCATTTTTTTTAAACAAAATTTTAATATAAGGGGTAGGGGTAATGTTTCCCGTTCTGCCTTGAACCATGAATTATGAAACCATATAAATGTTATACCGTTTGAAAGCTCTGAAATGGGCCTTTCCAAACATGTATAGTTTTATTGGGAAAAGTCCATATTTTAAAGTTACAAAGCTTATGCCTTTCAGTTTGTGTCAATTTTAAGTGATTTTTTAAACAAAATTATAATATAAGGGGTACGGGTAATGTTTCCCGTTCTGCCTCGAACCATGAATTATGAAACCATATAAATGTTATACTGTTTGAAAGCTCTGAAATGGGTCTTTCCAAACATGTATAGTTTTATTGGGGAAAGTTGCATATTTGAAAGTTACAAAGCTTAAGCCTTTCAGTTTGTGTCAATTTTAAGTGATTTTTAAGGACGAAATTACAACATATGGGGTAGGGGTAATGTTTCCCTTTCTGCCTCGAACCATGAATTATGAAACCATATAAATGTTATACTGTTTAAAAGCTCTGAAATGGGCCTTTCCAAACATGTATAGTTTTATTGGGGAAAGTTGCATATTTGAAAGTTACAAAGCTTAAGCCTTTCAGTTTGTATCAATTTTAAGTTATTTTTTGAACAATATGCACAAAACAGTTAGTCCGTTGGCCAGGTATCGAAATCATCCCCTCTAAGGCATTTTACCCACTATGATTTTCTGTTAGCTAGTATTCTCAGCTGTCATAATCTGCTTATTTTCCATTTAACTGATGGTGTGTGAGAGTGTAACGACTTGTTTGTGAAGGGCTGTCACGCCCTCTGTAGTAAAATAGGAATGGGTTAGGGGTAACATATTTACCGCTAGTCGGAAACAAAAACAAAAAAACCATAAACAATACATTCTTAGAAAGCCCAGATAATCCCCTTACCATTGGTATACAACTAAATGGGGATAAATCGATATTCAAACATCGATTAGATTTTATATCGGACATGAAATGTAAATTGTAAAATTTGCTTAATTTCAAACCCAATAATTAAGTTCATGTTCCTCCAAACAATTTTTACAAGGTATTTATATATCAGTTGAAAGAACTTAATGCAATAGAGAAGTAAAAAACATTAAAAGAGTGTATCTTCTTGAGACTTATGGGGTGCGTCGATTGTTTACCTAATATATGGTATGCCGTACATCCCTCTATAATATACATTTAAGGGAGAGGGGTATGGGTAATGTTTCCTCTCCTACAAAACGCAGCGAATAAGGAAGCCACATAAATATCATATCTCTGAAACACTAACGCAGCTGTTTTTCCAACAAGATATGGCTTGATGGGGTAACTCAAAAATTATGCAGTGACAATGCCTAAACTCAAAAGTTTGTGTTACTTTAATTACTGACATTTACTTGTTAAAAGGAACGTAGAAAAATACTCTATAGGCATTAAATAGCACTAAAAAGCTAAAATGGTGGTTAATAAAAGACGTTTTACTCATTTCAATAACTCAAATTCGGGAAAGAAAGTTAACAGCTATAATATGTCAAAAATTATATATTCCAAACCCACAAACACTATATTGGATGTCATAGTCGTCATGCAAAGTTGATATGACAGCAGCAACAATCAATCCCTTTCTTTTATTGTATCGCAAGAGATATATAAGCAATAAAGCACCACTTTGAAAGGATACCACACGGTTTCGACCGGTAAACAACATATACGCACGAACTTCAGTCGTGTGTATAAGGAGTGAAATGGTCAAAACCGAGCTCGAGTGGTGTACCCAACTTATAGGGGTTGTTTATCGCTATATTATATCAGTATATTGAAACTTGTGATGAAAATACAAACAATGTGAAAGAAACCCACTATGGAGATAGGAATGGCAAACTTTACAGTATATCGTAAATACATGCACAGTCACGTGACCGTCTGGGCAAATCAGAGCTCACTATTAATAGTGTTACTTTTAATACCACACGGGAAGACGAGAGAATCTTTTATCGCTGAAAACCAATCACCATTAATCCACAATATAGCTTCTCCATAATAAGATAATATGGATCGACAACACTTTACCTTCCTTACCAGAAAACAAGAGATCATAACCAATTTTTCGAAATTATTTTACAACGCAGAACACTATATACTCCCAATGAGGATTACATTTTCGACTGGGTACTAAAATTCAATAGCAAAATAATTCTGGAACTAAAACCCGAAAAGCCAAATGTCACAGAACGCATTCAAATTACACAACTAAATAGTAAACAGAAGGCGAACAAACACTCTCTACACCAAGCAATAAGAAGGCGAGACAAACTCAGAAAATGACTAAAAAGGCTTATATTCCATTGACACCTCAATGTTTAAAATGCCTTGTGAGTGAATCTATCATTAGTTTCTTATCATGGATGAATTTAACCAATGTTAGACCCTGACGTCTTTGAAGCAAAGACCCTACAAACGGACGTTTTAGGGTCAATGCTTGAAGATACCACTCCCACCAGCATGATTGAATCAGAGAGACTAGATTGATCTAACTTTCGAGCTAGATCAGCCACCAGCAGCTGAGAAAAAATAAGTCAACATAATCATCAGAGTCAAGCGAGCTAGACAACGGCTTCACACATTATACACCACAGAGAGGACATTCTTACACAATTCACAAAAAGCGTTCAAAAGCTTCGTTAAAGGCATTGTTCGCGATCCCAGGGACGGGCAAATGCAAAATGTTAGTCATGCTGAATCAAGGTGTAATCAAGTAATAGCTTATTTATAGATTGGGAAAATCCTAATCCTGATAGTAATGATGGAATATAAACTTTGTGAAAAGTTGAGAAAATTTGCCACTTCTTTGATTTGTATGTTTTACATTCCATGTTGTACTAGCCTGTACTATACATGAACAGTCAATACATCCGGCAAGTATTCTTTGCTGTTCTTTTATAGTTAGGTCCCCGCAATCCGAGATAAGTCTTTCTATAGTGTCAACCATTCTCTTCGATTACTGTAATCTACTCCAATAAATTCCCATTTAACTCATTTGTATGATTACAGGGAAGCCTAAGCCTATCTCTTACAATCTAAGATTTGAGATATTTGACAACAATATGTATGCAATTTTCATATTTTTCATAGGCCTAAATAACACACAGAAGAAAGTCATACTCAATGTTTTGTCCATTTGAAAGTCAAATTTTCACCGAAACAAGTAGAGGTTGCAATCTGTAAGCCAAACGAGAATTAATATTAGCAAAGATGGATATTAATTAAGCCTTTCCCATTTCCGATCCCAGTTACTCATACAACGGGGTATAAGCGAAAGCCAAGAGTATCGAATGTGTTGAAACCTAAGTGGCCCCTATTCAGTACCACGTAGCCTACAGGTACACCTGAAAGAATACTTACCAGGCCAAAATACCGAGTGTTGAATTCCTTCAAAAGTGGCAACACCTGAAAAGACACTGCGGCAACCAATATATCACCCTGATCTCTAAATATTTACCTCTACACCCAATAAAGCACCGGGTTGTACATAACAAACTTAAGAGAGCGATCGAAGACACTCGCTACACAGAACGCAGGATGGAAGGCTGCAAAGACGATTCTTCAAATAGGCAAAAAAGAGGCTAAAAACAACACAAAGATTCACAGCAACGACGACAGGTCGGGTTTTCTTCCTATACTACGGTACAAAACCAAACCAAAGGGTCTTTCAAAGGCCACCGCACTTCCCTTAAAGCCCGGCTCGAAATGGACTGGGATCAATGATTAGTGCCAAGTTTGGTTGGGCGTTTTGGGCATGGCTCTGCATAATGAGTCTGTTGGTAACGGTTGCGATCGTTCGCATTATCTGCGGATCTGTTTGCTCTCAGATCACGCTCAGGCTCGGACTAATATAGATACGTACAGCCTTCGTTTCAAGGTTCGTTTCAAGTCATGCCATGGTAAATACTCGAAATAAAAAAGAAAGGAAAACTATCAACTTAATCAAACAAGAGTTTGCTTGAATGAATTTACCGAAGTTTCAGGCCATATCAACGTTCGTTATGTGAATGATTCAGCTGCTGACCGCCATGTACATACGGAATATTGGCGCCATCTAAAGTCGAATAATTATCAAAAAAGTAAAAAGCTTATATCTGGGCTTTCTAAGAATGTATTGTTTATGGTACTTTTTTTTTTGTTTCCGACTAGCGGTAAATATGTTACCCCTAACCCATTCCTATTTTACTACAGAGGGCGTGACAGCCCTTCACAAACAAGTCGTTACACTCTCACACACCATCAGTTAAATGGAAAATAAGCAGATTATGACAGCTGAGAATACTAGCTAACAGAAAATCATAGTGGGTAAAATGCCTTAGAGGGGATGATTTCGATACCTGGCCAACGGACTAACTGTTTTGTGCATATTGTTCAAAAAATAACTTAAAATTGACACAAACTGAAAGGCTTAAGCTTTGTAACTTTCAAATATGCAACTTTCCCCAATGAAACTATACATGTTTGGAAAGCCCATTTCAGAGCTTTCAAACAGTGTAACATTTATATGGTTTCATAATTCATGGTTCAAGGCAGAACGGGAAACATTGCCCGTACCCCTTATATTATAATTTTGTTTAAAAAATCACTTAAAATTGACACAAACTGAAAGGCATAAGCTTTGTAACTTTAAAATATGGACTTTTCCAGATAAAACTATACATGTTTGGAAAGGCCCATTTCAGAGCTTTCAAACGGTATAAAATTTATATGGTTTCATAATTCATGGTTCAAAGCAGCACGGGAAACATTACCCTACCCCTTATATTAAATTTTGTTTGAAAAAAATGACTTAAAATTGACACAAACTGAAAGGTTTAAGCTTTGTAACTTTCAAATATGGACTTTTCCCAATAAAACTATACATGTTTGGAAAGGCCCATTTCAGAGCTTTCAAACAGTATAACATTTATATGGTTTCGTAATTCATGGTTCGAGGCAGAAAGGGAAACATTACCCCTACCCCATATGTTGTAATTTCGTCCTTAAAAAAATCACTTAAAATTGACACAAACTGAAAGGCATAAGCTTTGTAAGTTTAAAATATGGACTTTTCCCAATAAAACTATACATGTTTGGAAAGGCCCATTTCAGAGCTTTTAAACAGTATAACATTTATATGGTTTCGTAATTCATGGTTCGAGGCAGAAAGGAAACATTACCCCTACCCCATATATTGTAATTTCGTTCTTAAAAAATCACTTAAAATCGACACAAACCGAAAGGTTTAAGCTTTGTAACTTTTGAATATGCAACTTTTCCCCATAAATCTATATATTTTTAGAAAGGTCTGATGCAGCACTTTCAAAAAATGTAACATTTTTATGGTTTCATCATTCATGATTCGAAACAGAAAGGGAAACATTACCCCTACCCCTTATGTTACACACGGATATGTGGCATACCGCGTAATAAGAAAACAAGCTCATGCACCCACTAAATCTCAAGACACATACTTTTAATCTTGTTTTTCTTGTTTATTGCACTGAGTTCTTCCAAAAAATATATAAATACCTTATGAAAAATTGTTTGGAGGAACGGGAACTTAATTATTGGGTGTGAAATTTAGCAAATTTTACGATTTACGGCCAATGGCCGATATAAAGTCTAATCGACGTTCGAATATTAATTAATCCCTATTAAGTTATATATCAATGAAAAGGCCATGATCTTGGCTTTCTAAAAATGTAACGTTTATAGTATTTATTGTTCTGTTTCCGTCGAGCGGTAGATACGTGACCCCTACCCCATTGTTGAAATCCAAGATGGCGGCCAAGATGGCGGCAAAGATGGCGCCAAATGAACCCCATGGGACACGATTTGATTTTGGGAACATCAAAATTCATTAAATATAGACCCTAAGGATTACAAAAATGTAGGTTAAAAAAATACATCCATTGGGTGCATGGGAACCCTACCTTCCGACCCGACTACCTGTATTAAACATTGAAAACTTCCACAGCATGCATAGTATTGTGTGATTTTAGCACCACAAAGATTCTCCAAGAAGTAATGGAAGATATTCGGCGACGATCCTTTTTAGCTAGAGGGATGAACTGTAGATTTCATAGGCGTTGTCCATAAACCTCGCTTGACTTAAAGATATCTCACATACAGCTAGAATTGCGAACGTTGTTTACATCTCTCTCTCGCTGTGCTGTCTCTATCTGTCTGTCTGTCTGTCTGTCTGTCTGTCTCTCTCTCTCTCTCTCTCTCTCTCTCTCTCTCTCTCTCTCTCTCTCTCTCTCTCTCTCTCTCTCTCTCTCTCTCTCTCTCTCTCTCTCTCTCTCTCTCTCTCACACTCTCATTCATGACAGGCTCTCTCTCCAACCAACGATCTCTCAAACCTACGATCTACGCCTACCCCTATATTTTATTAATTTATTTTGTTTCAAGTAATAAACACAAGGGCCGTGAGAATATGATGAATACATTAATTTACAATAAAAAGGTTCAAAGTTCAATAACTCCATTTTACCTCTACATCAAATTCGTAGTGAGTTTAATATGAAAATTGGTTCAAAGTGTTGGTATGTACACTGTGCATGACCGATAATAGTTGAATGTCATACCGTGTAACATACTCAAAAAGACTTGTTCCATATACCTTGTTCCATATACCTTCGTGCCATGATAGTCTCCGAGTGCTCGTATACGTCTTGGTCTTAAACTTAACCCACCCAGGGTACCAATTTTTTGCAAGCAAGCATTTGTGTTACGTATGCTTTCAACGATATCGTGTTTTAAAATAAGACGCTTTTTAAATTCACTCCAGTTGTGACCAACGCTATGGTTGCTTGGTCAGAGAAATGCAACAACGAAAATTGGGTAGTCGTGACGAACGCAAAGAATTATTCGGATAGGAATAGCGGCGGCTATGTGTGTAACGGGGAAAGTATATAATCAATATGCTTTGATGGACGAGTGTCGTGAGAATCAGGAAGCCATTACCTGACCAAAATTGGCGTGAGTAGCGGGGACACCGTTTGATGGCACTTGTAGCCAACGATTGAAGTAATTCCGCCACAACCTTTCAACGAAAACGCTGACCTTGTTCCGGACTAGTGACAGAACTTAATTTGTCCCTTAATGTAAGAATCAAATCGAAGAGTTAATCGCTAAACAGGCACGGACTGGGGCGTCAAAGGTCAATACTGCAGCTTAAAAGCAATTCGAGGGCCTTGTCAAAGTCTACGAGATTATTAACCGTTTGATTAAGGGATATTTTTATCTCGGTGGCTAAATGCTAACCGTATTTGAAGTTTAACATGCCATTGCAGTCACCACCGCGTTCAGTGGTCGGGCGAGTAAAAATGTATACATGTGTAATTTGCGAAGAAATAGGATGACTTACAAGAGTAGACAATGATGTATATGTGATTCTAGTGCGCGTACCTGACAACGGGAATTGCATGCGCAGACTAGTTACATAACACGCACTAGACTGGTATGAGACAACAACAAATGTTTTCTCTTTAATTTTTTATATACCAAGTTGATGCAATATTCCTGTACTGTGGCGAATGCAAACAACAAAAGCTGCGTTGAAATTGCATTTGTCGCTTTCAATTTTGCTCGGACTTTCGGAGTTGGAATTCCATTACTGGCAGCTTTTCGCGGAAGGATATCTTTTTAGTTACTTCCGCCCCCTGTGACGGAGGTATAGAGCAGTTCGCGTTTTCCTATAGATACCATGGGAATTTTGCACCGTTCTTTGAGAATTGTAATTAAACGCTGTCTTCTTTTGCTATTCTGCTTAAACTGACATATTTTCAGACTTTGTGAACGAAAATTGCAACTATCAAGCACGCCCTTATGAGGCGCCATATTCAAACTCGCCGATGTCACCGCTGCAGATACTATGTTCTGATTTGGAAAGAACAAACGCGGTGTTCGAATAGCGCTGATCGTCGACGTGGTTTTTTGGATGTATATCTCTATCAGTTGTACAGTACGTCGCGTAGTTCTCGGTTTGGAGGAAAAGCAGAAAAAAATCCGATGATGTCATCATTTCTTTGCAGGGAAGGTCGGTTACTGATAGTCAACAAATAGCATTGATTTCACGACGTAATAATTTCTGTGTTTGATCATGAGAATTTGCTGCACTGTCAAATAGTTAGCGGACTGGCACGCATGATGTGGCTAACCCCTGCGTGCCCTACTCATCGATTTGTCGTCTATCAACTCAAATATTGAACGGAAACTTCAGAGAGCGTATAAATGAGTTAGTCGTTTTGAGAGCTCTTGTTCTGAATTAATAAGAGGGACATTTTGACCTAATCGATAACTGCCACGGGAAAACACCGAAGCCAAACGTTTCCAAAACTCTCGGTAAATTAATTGTGAATAGTCGCTTCTTTGGGAGAGTACGGGACTAGGTGATCACTGTCAAAATTTCCTCGGCCGATCAAGAAATAATGAGTCTATATTTCCTCTTGCGCATGTGCACTGCCAACGGCGCTTTAACAAATGCACAAGGCCACTTGGGCCATCTTTGGTTTTTCCATAAGATAATTGCCCGGGTGATACAAAAGGGACACGTATCTGAATCCTGATCCTGGCAAACATTTGACAGGCACAATTTTCTTTACAAACACGTAACGGAAATATTTGTCTGTTCTCGATGACGTTCCTGTCATCTCTTGACAAGAAGTTAATTGTTTCTTTCAAGCAGGCCATTCGTCTTTCGGGCTACTAAGCGAGTCAGCGATATAGTATTAGATCTCACTCAATACATATCATTAAAATTTGTAAAACACTCGCAAGCCCTGCAAGTTTTCGTAACCGTCTAATTTTTCCTCAGGAAATCACGGCGTATCACTTGTATATTTTCATATTCCCCAATCTATAAAAGCTGCTCGTGTCTACACCGGAAGATTGCTCTGGCACAACTCCAACCATATATTTTGTTAACTCTAAGAACACATTTATGATTTTCCGCTTTTGGGGTCGTCCGTATTTGCGTTTTTATGAGATGAAAGAAAAAAAACATTAAAGTTAATTTTACTATCATATATTTTATCTTAGCAGCGATCATTTTTGTTTGAAATTGATCAATGGCTCTAGGCTCACTCACAGTCCGGAAATTACCAAAATTGTTTTACAAGTCAGATAATAATAAGCATGTTAATAATTCTCTTAATTATTTTTTTCACATAACGATAATTAAAATCGCTATTAGATAAAGGTTAATACTTAACAGACTCCGCGAAATTGAATTTTCCGCCCTAAATTAGGTGTGTCTTGAGTATTTGCGACAATTTAATTGTATTGTTTCTTTTTGTTAATTTATTTCAATATTTCGGCCGAATATTTAGCCGGAAAGCACTTATCAGAATAAATTAATGAGAAAACTATGTATTACTAAAGAAAATTTCTGTCTACGCTTTGTGGCAATTAATTCAGTCAGCAAATATTTGAAATTTAGAGCAAAACTCTCTTTAATAACTTTAGAATATAATGATTGCCTTCAGAGTCGAATATAGCTGAGGGCGTTATAATTGGTTTATTTTTCACATGGTCCGTTTTAGTTCATGACGAGATAATTCGTTATGAGAACACCTCTAGGTAATACGAGCCTTAAGTTACAACCCGCCTCGGGGACAGATTTTTGGACTCTCAAATTTCCACAATTCGTTTATGATCTACCGAACCACTTGTGGGGGCTCATTCTAACGCTAGTGGATGAAAAGAACTTTCACTGTCTTAGTTTTTCGGAAATCCAAGAATCCCCCATAGAGTTAACACAGGGATGGCGGCCATTTTGAATTTAAAATACCGCATCGCAAAATGTTTGGTATTATTGCTAGTTCCAAACTTTGCACGGTGACCCCAGATTTCGATTGTTGATTTGGTAAGAGAATATTTGAAAGTCTCATGCAGGAAAGTTTGAGCAAATATCTTTCACTTTCGAGGCATGTACTACCGGCTCGGACAGAAATGTCCGATGACGTCATAGAGTACCAGGGGGTCAGGGGGCAAAGGGTTAAGATAGTGCGTGCCTCCAAATTGAAAGAAGTAAAATTTTGCCCAAATTTTCCACAGTGAAGATTTTAAACTATTCCCCTTCAATATGCGGACTAAAAATTCGATTTTCCGACAACTAAGCCGGTGAACATTTTATTTATCCATAAGCTTCATAATGAACCCTCGTGAGTGACAGACCCAAATGTTTTGAAAGACAAGAACTTTGGCTCAAAATTTTCTCAAGATAACTTTCAACCATATTATTTCAACATCGAGAATACAAACCCGGGGTCACCGTGCAAATTTTGGTACTACAGAAACTAGAGTTCTGTTTTCTATACCTTAAATCAGGGTGACAATCACATCATTATTATGCTCATTTGCATGTCAAATAAATCTTCAAAATACATGTAACTGAAGACAATGGAGACTCGTGAACTAACGAACATTGTTTGGACACGTCATCTTAATATAAAAATAACGGGCGACGAGCTGACCATTAACGTTTATTTATTGGCAAGGGCGAGAGGGAAGCCAAAAATTAACGGGCGAGGCTTGCTGAGCCCGTTCATTTGGCTTTCCTCGAGCCCGCGCCCATAAATAAACGTTAATGGTCAGGGCGGAGTCTGTTATTTCCATTATATTATCAACGAACCAAAGAAAACCGTCAAAATTTGCGAAAATTTCTTAAGCGAACGACACCTGGGTCCAAGAACTGAGCAATACGCGACGCACTGTCACGCGCGCTATAAAAAATTGGCAAATCCGGAGATGTTTTCAGAAAAAAGTATCTCAACTTGGCCCACAAGTGCTCCACTTTATTTTATGATTGATTATGATTTACGTTTCAGCTGTAATATTACGATACTTTAAGTTGTAAATCTTATTATTCATATTCACGGGCATGTAAACAAACCATTGCTGTGTATTTGTGGTCAATCACGTGGTTCAGCTCGACCAATCAGGGCATGGTAATATATAGTCTGGTTCCCTGACCCATTTCCCCGGTAGAGGGCGTGGGGAAATATAGGGTCAGGTACCTGCTAATGTAAACATGGACGCTATTGGTTTAAAATAAAACAAGCTGTGATTGGATGAAAGTAACACTTGTAACTTTTTCTCATCTTTCTTGGGTTTCGCACTTTCAGGCTCACTTGACACCAACTTCTTGTTTGTACCACAAAGCCGTGGAGGTAGAAAGAAAGACTTTCTACCTCCATGATTTAGCCACTGTTAGCACACCTCTTAATACTTTTAGAACGTCGACATGATGCCTGGCATTTTTCACGAAATTCGGACACCATTCTATCCATCGAAATCAATCGTCGTTCACAGTTCCAACAAAGTTTGCTTTCAATTAGCTGTGATATCGCAGCAGTACTTGTGGCGTGTATCGAACGTGCTCGGGTCATTGGGGTCACGCCACAGTCGGCGATGACCTCAATGACCCTAGCGCGTTCGATACACGCAACAAGTACTGCTGCGATATCACAGCCAGCCTTCAATCACCTCTATTTCCCGTACTTCTGGATTAATCCTTTCAGTTTATGTTTCCCGTCTGTGTGCCAATGTTTTTGGTTCGGATACCAGTGTTCGAACATAATTCTGATCCAGTCGAATTTTGACCGGCGTTTTCATGGTAGCAGCCATATTTGTTGTAGCATGTTCTGTCAGGTGACTAACCTCCGCCATCTTGAACAAAATTCTGTTCAAGATGGCTACCCGGTACCTGACCCTATATTTCCCCACGCCCTCTACCGGGGAAATGGGTCAGGGAACCAGACTAGGTAATATAATACGCGACGCACTGTGACGCGCGCTGTAAAAAATTGGCAAATCCGGAGATGTTTTCAGAAAAAGTATCTCAACTTGGCCAACAAGTGCTCCATTTTATTTTATGATTGATTATGATTTACGTTTCAGCTTTGAAATATATCACAGTTGTACCGGTTGACAACAACAAAATCCTTCAAGTTACAAGACTGGCTTGGCCAGTACATTGAGTTGCCGTTGTTTATCATGCACGTGACTTTAATTGTCACAGCTGCAGGTTACCGTAGATATGGACAGCACTACAACTGGTTGGTCATGATCGATGAAGCCGAGTCTACTCGACCTTGCCGATACAGTGTCTGGTAACCACACATTTTGTATGTAAAACATACGATGTGTTTATCTAAATAAACAACAAAGTGTCGTGAAAATGATGCCTTCCCATTAGTCAACTTAGTAACAGCTGGTGGACCCGGCCGTAGACTCATTATTTGAAATTCTGTTGTCTCATAACACGGGATGCCCATCATTAATCTCAAATGTACCCACTCAAATCGCAATTGTCACAGGCAAACGCCTTTATAATAATGCAGACAACCTTCATCAAGCGTTTCTGTTGAAATAACAGAGGATTCATAATAATACTGATTCGTTTTAGATTGAGAAAACATATTGAGCCAGACGTTACACAATCAAACATCGGACAGACCATAAGGAAAAGTTGTCATGTCCGTCTGGAGTGGGGATGGGGTTAGATGTGTCTTAGTCTCGGCACAGGTTTCTTGTTGCTATCGTTTATTTTGATACATTGGAGTACACGTATTGCTAATAAAGATTTATAATATTAACTTAAAGTATCTTGGTCTTATGAACTTGTTTTCTGCAGACTTCTTGTTGAAATTGTTCTCTTCACTGTATCATAGACCCTAGTTTTCTCTACAGGCTATGACTGCATGCACAGTGTCATGTATTTCTCCTGTGATAATCTTACGCTGTTTTATTATAAGTATGATTACCTAAAGCGCCAAAGCAAGCAAGGCTGAGTTAGCAACTTACCCTTGTATCAGATAATAGACGCAACATAGTGATTAAACTTCGCTTAAAACCAGTGCTAACACAAGACCAAGACACAAAAAGATTGTTAGTAAAAATCTTTATTGGCAATACATATCATACTCCAACGTATAGAAATAAATGATAGCAACAAGAAAGCTGTGCTGAGACAAAGACAAACCTACACCAAATCCCACCCTCGGGGACGGACATGATAACTGTTCCCTATGCATGGACAGACGAGGGTTAGGGTAGATAACGAAGCTTTTTGATACATAAAATAGATTGTCGTCACTACTTACAAAACAGAACAGAACCTGAAAGTCAACTTTAAGTCTTTCTTTTTGTTATTATTTACCATTCATTTTAGTATCGCAGTCTCGGCGACATCTGACTTGAAATCGATTGCGCAAAAGCCATTTCGTTTGCCCCAGCCATTGCTCGATAGCAGTCATGCAAGATCGATGTAATGCAACATTTATTAGGGTATATTTGTCTGATAATCACAGAGAGTGTGAAAATCGAGCGTTTTCAGACATCCCGAGGACTTGATATGTATTTGTGTTTATCCCACTCTGTGATAATGCATCGATCTCTGTACTACCATGAAAAGACGTGCACACAAACGTCATACGTCTTTTCTCGAGCAAATGAAATGATAAGTGACAAAAAGATAGGAGCGGAAGAAACCTAACATTACGCAACGTGTACAAATTTCACTGTTCACTCAAGAGAGCGGTCATCAGATGGTATAGTAAGTACAACATAGAGATCGATTCCTTTGAATCCTGCATCATGCCGGTTTATCTGACTTGCTAGGGTTCCGGAACTTATAGAGCACTTCGGCTGCGCGGGGAATATGAACGCTACGAGATTCTTATATAGTAGATGAAAAGTTAAGTTGCACACATGGCCACTGGGTATACACCCCTGTCAAGCATTGCTGAAAATGCTTACACTTTGGATGTTACAACATACCCGAAAGGCCTAAAATAGGCTCATTAATCGAGCGGAGACACAGAAGGTTTTATACTTCCGAAAGCTGCCTGAAAATAGAGAAAGCCAAGTTTTCATTTCAAAGCTGGATAGCGACATAGTGTTTTTCATGCCTTTTTTATAAAAGTCTTTTTGTAAATAGTAGATTGCCGTCATGACATTTTTGAATAGCCGATAAAATGCTCTGATGGCGGGTTAATTCCGCGTTTGACAACGTCTGATCTCTTTCTGGATGTCAATGACACTTGAAGGTAGAACTGCGGCATTCTATGACGAGCTGTGACATCTACTTAAGTTTGGAATGAGAAAAAATTCTTTCCCTTTGTTTTCTGGTTGTACGATGCGGTGTCCCTCTGATCACACTGTCAATAGAACTGACGCATTAAGATACATAGAAATAAAAAGAAGATGGTTTCACTGTCGTCGAAGTATTCATATCCCGCTTCTGAACGTGAATTCCTTTTTACTGCGGCACGTATTCTCTTTAAGGAATGTAGTGCATCAGTATTTTGTATGCATGCCTCTGTGATAATCTGATAAATCTCGCTGAAACAAGTCGTCAGAACATTGCCAGAATTGAACGACGTGGGTTCATCCGTTTAAAGCACGCTGTCACTGAAAATTGACATGTGTTAGAATTTCATTAATGAATGCTGCAAATATCCAAGGACGTGTACAGGCTTCATTTCTAATTAGAATAGTTTAGAACACCTTGATAGTCCGTCGCAGAATCCACCAATTTGGTGATGCAATTGTACATGTGCACACACAAATACGTAAATACATAGACACATAGATAGATAGATAGATAGATAGATAGATAGATAGATAGATAGATAGATAGATAGATAGATAGATACATACATACATACATACATACATACATACATACATACATACATACATACATACATACATACATACATACATACATACATACATACATACGCTGTTTTTGAAACACTTCAAAAGTCACGTTGAAGGGCTTACTATTGTGCCATTTATTAGTACAGATTGTATGTGTGCACTTTACAATTCATTAAAGCTCTCTTTAACAACCTGATGTATCATGACAAGAATTCAGAGTTCAATTCTACACAATTTCACATTACATGGTTTGTTTTGATTACCACGGGTCAACGGGACATCACAAATACTTGTGATGCTTGCATGAAGTTCAGGGAACACGATTTGAACTAATTCGGGAGAATGGATCTCTGTATTTTTCAAATTTCTCAAAATTGTTGGGTGTCCCACAGGTGAATGTTATATATTACAAACTACTCATAAAAAACAACTGTGTAACTTAAAAAGGAAAGCAGATGAGGTAACATTATTTTGCAGATTGGAACATCATTAGTTTACCATCAAATTGTCCAAAATTAGTTCCAACCATGTTAGGGGTACAAAAATGACGACGCTAAATAACTGCAAATGAAAACGTCAAAAATTACCCCTTTCCTGAATGCAAACAGATGATTTTTTTGTGACCTTTATACAAAATTGGTTTTTCCTTCTCTGACTTGCTTCCCTGTGACAAATAAACATCGCCGCAATATTAGAAAAACTGCAATTCTTATCCACATGAAAGGCACCGCCAATTAACTTTCATTACAAAAAAACATTTGTAGTAGTGAAAAAGGTGAACGTTTTGTTCGAGACTTGACTTTTATGGTACATGTACATACAATAAAACGTTTGGCATCATTTTACAAGTGCCATAGCCAACTGATGACGTCAAAGATGTGTGTCCTTATGGAAATGAGGTCAAAGGTTTCACTTAATAAGTAGGAATGTTTAATCTTGTCTTGCTGCAAGAAGAGTTTGGGTTGTGAAGAGTCAGCTGATATTTCAGCATGTTTCCGAGAAGTCAAACAAAAAATACTTTTCATATCAAACAAATTAATTAAGGTACAAAACCCCAGAGCGGTTTTGCCTTTCAAACTTTAACAATCCCTACTTAAATGTACATGCACTTTGGTTTTGTTACAAAATCTTTCTGTTTCACCAAAACAAAGTTATTTATCTATTTATTTTTTATCATTTAATTATTTATTTAAGATTGATCCAATATAAACTGTAAAAAGGGCCTACATATGGTTGGGTAACTAAAATAGGCGCAAAATACCTATACAAAGCAAGTCTGACTCAATTATGAAACCTTAAAGCTATATATTGTCCCCATTAATTATAGAAAAGATTTGCTTATTGTTTTCGAAATACTGATTACGTGTTGGAAAAAGTGTTGAAGATGAAGTCAAGAAATTGCAAACTGGAGTGTTGAAAAATTAAATAATACGGCCGAATAGGACACCTAAAGTAGAGGTGCCACGCAGTGACATCATCCTATATCTTATCAGCTACACATTCTAGATCTATAGAGTAAATTCTTATTCAATTTGAAAAGGTATACCTGTAACCCATGGGGAAGCTTAACAAGTGAGAGTATCGACTTTATACCCAATGGGACACACTTGTTTAGGATGTGTCACTTCTAATCTGTATTTGTGAGAAGTATTGTATCGATTTATAGGTCTGAGCTCCCTCCGACACTATAATTCACGCACAGTAAGTTCTAAGCTAGGCAAAACACACGGCCAGTAAAAGTAAACCTACCCTGCAATTACACGCATCCGTCAAGAATAGCGTTGTTTCAGGTCTCTATTAAGCAATTTAATAGTCATCGAAATTGACGTCAAAACAAATTTCGCCGTATGTATGTTTCTGTCTTTTCCGGGATAAGTTGTGCCAAGGGCCATTTGTGATCACGCAATTAGCATCTTATTAAGGCGCAGATGTTTCGCGTCAAAACAGTGACGAAATCTGAGCTCAAGAGCCATTAACGGTGCAGCTTTCATGGATTATTCAAGCTAGGATCATCAGAGAGCAAAAGAAATCGATGGCAAGACAATGGACCGGTTTTTGACCAGTCTGCTGCAAAAAAAGTCAAGAATTTCCTCGATAGGTTAATGACAGGTTAATGGTTAATTAGTCTTTGGAAAAAGCCATACTCAACACAGTATTTCTGAATTTGTTTTTGCTATTTCAAACAAAGCCTACATATAGCATTATTATTAGTAATATTTTAAGGATAACAATAGATGTTTGCAAACGAAGAAAAAAGTAAAATTACAAACAAAAACGCAGAAAGATCTACAGACAAGCAAAAGTACACAGGAATGAAAATGTGTGTGAGAGAGAGAGAGAGAGAGAGAGAGAGAGAGAGAGAGAGAGAGAGAGAGAGAGAGAGAGAGAGAGAGAGAGAGAGAGAGAGAGAGGAAGAGAGAGAGAGAGAGAGAGAGAAAGAGAGGGGGCAGACAGACAGACAGACAGACACCGTCATAGACAGAGACAGAGACAGCGACAGAGAGACAGACAGAGAGAGACAGACAAAGACGGCGACATGTTCGTACAGCACACAGTCCCTCCACGTGTACAGCAGTAGACATGAAAGCACATCGGTAACATAGCATTTTGTTCACTACACTAGTTTGTTGTGTAACACGTCCAATTCATCTTTTAAAGTGTACGTGTGTGAAGCAGATATTCAGAAATCGAAACGTTGATAAAGTTAAACTCTAAGTCAGACAATATCAGTTGTCACTCATTTATCCACGATGATAACGGGTGAATTCATTTCGAAACAAAACTTATTGTGATAAGTATCTTGACTATGACAACGACGACGACGACGATGATGATATCATCATCACCATCATCATCATAATCATTATTGTCATCATCACCACCATCACCACCATCATCATCATCATCACTATCATCACCATCACCATTATCATCATCGTCATAATCATTATCATCATTGTCATCCATCACTATCATCACCATCATCATTATCATCATCGTCATAATCATTATCATCATCATCATCATCATCATCATCATCATCATCATGATCATCATCATCAACCTCATTATCATCATCGTCATCATCACCATCAACCTCATCATCATCATCGTCATCATTATCATCATCATCATCATCATCATCATCATCATCATCATCATCATCATCACCATCAACCTCATCATCATCATCGTCATCATTATCGTCATCATAATTATCATCATCAAGACCATAACCATCATCATCATCATCATCATCATCATCATCATCATCATCATCATCATCATCATCATCATCATCATTATCGTCATCATAATTATCATCATCAAGACCATAACCATCATCATCATCATCATCATCATCATCATCATCATCATCATCATCATCATCATCATCATCATCATCATCATCATCGTCATCATTATCTTCGTCATCATCATCATCAACATCATCATTATCATAATCGTCATAATCATTATCGTCATAATCATCATCATCATCCTCATCACATCATGACCATCAACCTCATCATCATCATCGTCATCATTATCGTCTTCATCATCGTCAACATCATCATCATCATCATGACCACAACCACCACCATTATCATCATCATCATCATCGTCATCATCATCATCATCATCATCATCATCAACATCATCACCATCATCATCATCATCGTCATCATCATCATCATCGTCATCATCATCATCATCATCATAATCATCATCATCATCATCACCATCAACCTCATCATCATCATCGTCATATTTATCGTCATCATCATCATCATCATGACCACAACCATCATCATCATCATCATCGTCATCGTCATCATCATCATCATCATCATCATCATCAACATCATCACCACCACCATCATCATCATCATCGTCGTCATCATCATCATCATCATCATCAACGTCATCGTTGTCGTCGTCGTCATCATCATCATTATCTTCATCATCGTCGTCGTCGAATTTTACTAATATCAATGTCTTGTTGAGATGTCAGTAACACCTGCTGGAATTAGATTTTACAGGGAATAGCCGAAAGGCATTTTCTATATCCAGGAATTCATTAAAGAAACATGTATTTAATAGTTTCGAAGAGCAATTTTATTTGCATCGTTCATTTACATTAAGTGCGTTAATGAAATGTAAGTGCAGTAACATAGGATGAAAATTAATTGAGATTTGGTGTTTATTCATTGCCTGTAGAAATATGAACATTTTGAAAGCATGATTAGATGGGATTTTTATACATCTGTCACTTGGAAGGACGTATTCTAAGTTTAGCTGACCCTCGAATATGATGATTTACTCCGCATGAAATGAGTGGACTGTATCAATCGGATGAGAGTGCGATTAGCTTAGAGAAAGGGCTAGCAGTGCCCTGTGGGTTTTGTAAAAGCCTGTCGTCGTGGTACAAAACATCGTTTAACCGAGGGTTTCGTTGGAATGAACAGGAGAAAAGAGAGACCACAAGTCGAGAAAATTAATCTTTAGGAGCCTTTCATTTAGCTTGACAGCTTTGAAAGATCGGGAAAGTGAAATCATCAGCGACTTTTTTTGTCGAGCCCTTTATACCACCTATTTGACAATAGCAGCTGTTGGACGTTTCTGTCAATTTGGTGATGTCATTACCTGACAGAATTAACCTCGGATACTTTGTGAAGGCCCTTGTGTAAACCTAACACTTGCACATAAAGCTGTTAATTTTTTTAATGGAGTTGAAGTACGGGTCAATGAGTGACAGCATATTAAAAGTCAATTGCTGTACTTGCCAAAGTTGTCAGGTATGCTTGTTAACTGACATAATGATCGTTGTGTACTTCACACGGTAGCAAAGTACGTATGTCATTATGTATATATATATATATATATATATATATATATTTATAACAAGCCACATGCTCATTCCGTGTCGCGATTTGCCAGAATACGTCACGTGACGAAAAAATAGATACGTCTAGTCCCCTCCAGATCGACAAAAGTGACGTCAGAGGGCATTTTTTGAAAAGCTTTTTCCCTATGGAAATAGTTCTGACCAAATTTGGAAAAGTGCCCGGTCACGTGACCGTAGTGTCGTCTGCAGCTTTGCAACAATGGTGGGTGACTAGAACGTGATGTGCGTCCGGGATAGGTGACGACACATCCTCTAAAACAGATTTTCCCACATTTTCCAACATTCCAATAGCGTAGGAACTTGAACAGCTCATCGACGGAAAAGATTAAAGTGCAACTAAGGATGTCGCTCATCGACGGAAAAGATTAAAGTGCAACTAAGGATGTCGCTAGGTATGTTTAGAATAATTTTTGAAAGAAAATGGTACCACGTACAACTGCACCGCTGTGGAAACATCGCCCTGTGAACTTGTCACAGTGGAGTGTTGCGGTGTAAAATATCAAAACACATTAAAAGCTATATAACAATACAACATGAGCATGTGGTGTGTTATAAAACACCTATAGCCTGGTCTTTATTCGGGCTATAGCGCTCGTCTATTACCTCTTGTGGCCGTGTGTTACCAGAAACGCATCGCTATATCCCTCGGCCTACGGCCTCGGGGGAATAGCGATGTGTTACTGGTAACACACGGCCCCTCGAGGTAATAGACGAGCGCTATAGCCCTCATGACCAGGCAATAGGTGTTTAATATATATATATATATATATATATATATATATATATATATATATATATATATATATATTATATATATATGCAACGGAAACATTCGAAGATAAGATAAGTTGAACCATTCGTCTGATGATCGCTATACAGAGAACACATGTAGGCTTTGTAGTGTGAAACTCTTAGTAACGTCTAAGACTTGTTTTCTACTTGTTATTTAATTTGTACAACGCTCGATTCGGAAAGCATTGTGTCACAGTGTTGTAAATAATAACACTAATTCCTTCAAGTACAAAGTAGTAATGGATGTTACTTGAAAATCATGCATACTGCAATCCTCAAACACAAGTGAAAGGATTCTTAGCTCTACAATCTCAATGATATATATATATATATATATATATATATATATATATATATATATATATATATATATATATATATATATATATATATCATAGAATAGACATGTAGGATACTAAGACAAAACATTTAAACTATTTTTTTCATTTTAGAATACAACCAGACACAATATTATTTATTTATTATATGTATTTATTCATTTAGATACTCATTTAATTAGTTCTTTATTTATTTATTTATTATTATTTTCGTGGTTTTATAATACATGCGCAAACAATTCTTTTCTGCACGTCATCGTTGCTGCTATGATTGGCAATCTTCATCATATGCATTTCCAACTGGACATTCCATTTCTTAATTGGAGAGCGAACACTTTATGAATCCTGCTTGAACCAAGATACGAAACTTATTGAATTGGGAAAAGTAACAAAAAAGTGAATTTCTAATTTCTTATTCATTTGAGCAGATTATTGCTTTTTTGACTTATTTTTGAAACAGTTTCTTTTAATTAGGGTTATTGAACTGAATTAATTTACTACAGATAATTGACAATTTAAAAGTTAATTACATTTTCGATGTTTACAGTGCCAACATTAATCAGATGTTTATTCCCCTTGGTTGGACGCCGATACTCTAATTTAGTGCGACCTATTGGTCTGTAATATTGTTCAGATTATGTAAAGTTGTCTGCGCCTCGAAAGTAAAGACTTAAACTTTAGCTCAAACTTTCCTCATGAATCTTCCGACCATTTCCATTCAAAATCAAGAATAACAAATCGGGGGTCACCCTGTTAATTTCGGTACTGGAGAAACAAATTACTCTAGATTTAACCGATATTTGAAATGCAAAATGGCCGCCATCCATGTGTTAACTATATAAAGAAAAATAAAAAAATTGATTCTCAAAAAACTAAGCAGGTCAAAATGTTTCTTACACCAAGAGCTTTAAAATGAGCCCCCATAAGTGGTAGATCGCAAAAGAATTGTAAAAGTATGAAAGTCTGTGTAGCTGTCCCCGAGGCGCGTTAACGTTCTACCTGAAATGTCACTCGAGGTTTCTTGCACGTATATGTCTGCATGCATTACAGAGGTAAGTGGGAACGACAATTCATGCCAGTGAAAGCTTAAGAGGGAGATATACCTAGAAAATCAGGAACGATTTAAAAGATAATAAGACTTTTAAACTAATATCCATTTATCGAAATTCATTACAGTAAATTGACTGTATCACCTTTTAATTCGGTTACTTTTATGAACAGTTTTGGCATGTATGTACCCGTGCAAGTAGCACACATTTGTGATGATTTTATCCATAGAATATTACCATTAATGGTAAGAGTCGCGATATGCACATTAAACGTCACCATTTTTGGGAAGTTCTCGGACTCACGTCCGGCGTTGCAAAGTTACCCAATATTATGGCTGTCCTTGACTCTTCACCTGTGATGTTACTGACCTTGAGATATTAATACCTTTGGGAAACAAGCATACTTACGATGGCTTGAACTTGTATCTTTTCATCGAAGTCCTAGGCCACGTAATTTTAAGTATAAGTTCCTATAAAAATGAGAAACTGCGTCAACGGTTTCTATTTGTGATCCCGAGAATCTAGCGTCTTTCACATGAACCCCGGCCCCATACTGCGATATTAGCCGGCTATCTATCTGAATGTAGGACTACCACAGTCAAAGTCAATTTTTCAGCGTCATTGTCACTGCATACTATGCAAAGCATAGTCTACGCGAGCGAAGCAGTTTTATCGGTTCGCAACCATCAAGAAATCAAAAAATTGTAAAATGTGCATTTCGGAATCACAGTCTTAGTCTTTGCCGATTTTGACTTTCCTCTGACATCTTTCAAAATATGCTTCGAATACTTACACGTTGATTTTTGGATTAATATCGGCGGCAAAGCAGAAAGCAAGATGATGGTCTAATGTGGGGAACTATTATTTTAGTGTTTGTTTCACCCATTCATAAAGCATGTCTTCCGAGAATAGGCATTCAATCATTTTAAGTGATTGGGGAAATTTACCGCTCATAAAACACCGCTCATTTTCCCCGAGCGTATTTTGAAACATCTTATTTTATTAGTCTTTATTTCTTGCACGTCTTGTTGTATTTTTTACAATTTAGGCATTTTAAATAAATTCTATGTTTGCCCTCCGCGTGTTTGTAGGTGTTCAGAGAAAATTAAGAAAACAAGCACAATATTAACACTATTACAAATAAAACTATATTTTTCCAAAAAAAAAACAAACAAAAATTGTGCTTATGTTAATACATTTGTGTTTTGTGGCCTTATTCAGGTACCTTCACATCTAAAAACTATTAAACACTGTATAAAGGAAATCAGAGTGTTTTTACTTGAACAATGCGATGGTTGCGTACTCAATACCAATGTTATTCGAGACTTCCAATACGCAAGTTATGGAAATGTCATCATGATGGGTCGAATGATTGTGTTCGTTAGCTGAATGGTCATCGATTG
The DNA here is from genome assembly GCF_041260155.1 of Ptychodera flava. Classification (NCBI taxonomy): domain Eukaryota; kingdom Metazoa; phylum Hemichordata; class Enteropneusta; family Ptychoderidae; genus Ptychodera; species Ptychodera flava. The sequence goes on along the minus strand of NC_091944.1, from coordinate 25,452,333 downwards.
TGTCTGGAGATGACACGAACCCTGCAATGAATACAAGCTCATCTTGTACCTACAGAGGTCATAAAACATAACAGTCGTCACGCATGGCCGTGATAAGACTGAGATAGGAGTTGACACAACGGACCCATGAAGGGATATTGCTCATGTGAGAGCATTGTAGTATGCAGTACTATCTCGTCATCTGGGCCGAGGTACGGCACTATGATGTGTCTTGTCATAAAAAAAACCCAACATATCATGAAAAATGCCAGTTCAATTCGATCAATTTTAGATGACCACAGTTGAACTTAAAATGAATATAACACAGAGTTAAACAACCATATTGTACATGTATGTGAACGCACTTGGTCCTGTTAAGCCATATGCAAATTCAAAGTTCAGTCTACGCCGCTATCTATTCATTCATTCATTCATTTATCCATTTATTCATTCATTCATTCATTCATTTATTCGGTCAGTCGTTCATTCGCTAATTCGTTTATTCGCCCGTTCGTTCATTTACTCACGCATTGGAGTGAGGACAAGCAGTCTTCTCTTAAACTGCAAAGATTGCGCCCACCGTACTCTCACATCGTAACAATTGATTGATATTATGTCATTCTTCTTGGAAAATGTTAATTGATTTCAGATATAATGAAACTTTTCATTTTTATGGCCCGTAGCCAGGACAGGAATACTAGTCTTCAACAGGTAATTACCATGTAGAACTGATTAATGAAACAGAATGATGAATATTAAGAAGATTAATCATACGTTACATCTCATGACTGAGCCATTTATCATGCTATCCTGACCACAGCCCACATGTTTCTTCTCAACTTTGTTACATGTAATAATATTGTAGTGTTTGAGTATCTTCACCGCTATCTCGACGTGACTTAAAATGTGTCAATTTCATTTAGAGCATGAAAGGTTATCATTACTTGCCATATATGGAAAACGGTTGCAAAATAAATAACTAAATCGATCGCTCAATCAATCAATCGATCAATCACTCAATAGCCGACCCATACGTTCACATCAACAAGCTAGGGACAAATCGACAACGTATGGATAAAAATCGATCCAAGGCACGTTTGAGATTTATTTCCTGGACTGACAGGTTGTAAATTATTTTAAATTTAACCAGCTATGACATCTGTTTTGTCATTTATACGGTGACATTGCAAAGACGGAAAAAAAAACAGACGTACCGTGATCCACATTCCAATTACCTCTTTAATGACAGCTGCGAGATTATTGAAATATTTTACTTTATTTTGTTTGTGTAACTTAAGTTAATGGACCCACTAAAGAGTAAATGGTTCTGTGACGTTTGATAGTTGTGATCGTATCTACCAAAAAAGATGCGTGCAGTTTTTATAATAAGCGAGCTGATATGGTAATTTCAGTCCGGATTTCAATTCTTATGCAATGTAATTATATCATATTTTCCTGATCATTCGGGCAATGATGGCGACATCTTATATACATGTATACTAGATAATGTTCTTCCCGGCACCTCTGTAGACAGGGACGGTTAAAAATACAGCGGATAAACATACCACATACGCTAGACCTGTTAAATTTTAAGCTTACAGCAAATAGCTATGGCTGTATGTTCCCGATCGCTGGGTTGTTGGGTTTTTTTTATTGGTGTTTGCGATAGCTCATATTCCGCTCTTATTAAATCCTCTAGCTGGGGCACAGAAAGTCTGAAACCTAAAAAGGCGCCTTCGTCAGCGTTGTTCAAACATAGGCTGTAGAGATGGCCATTGAGTTATCGTTTCGCGGCAATTTTTGATTTAGTCACCATTGAACAGAATGGCAAGATGGAGATGTACTCGATTTACAAATGAGATGTGGATGGAAATTACCGAGGGAAATTAAAAATTACATGGAATTCTTTCTTAATGGAATAATTTACTGATGACGACTGTACCTGATGGCTGATGAAGTAAAAATTACAGCGGCCCCCCGGAGACAAATCCTGCAATAAAGTGATACATTTGTCGGCTTACCATTACCATCGATGTATAGGCGTAATAGATTAGCCAAATGTTACACAAAAACAACAAAAAAGCGGGTATCTTCAACGTCAAGACCACTGTTGTGATGAATAAAGCTAATTAGTTGATATTGACTCTCTCCCCGCGGATTAGCCAATCTCACTTAATCAACGCTTCGGAATGACCATTCGGTGTTTCAGTGGTAGTGACGTAACGTAATCAAGTCGCAGGCTCGGCTCTCATGTGATCAATTTGAGTGTAAATGTCGCATTTTTTCTTAATTTTCGGACTACGCGACATCACGTGACAACCTGGCTGCTATAAAAGTTTATCGCGGAGAATGTAAAGCTTGACATTTTAGTAAACAGGTTGAAAAATTGTCCTGGGTCGCTTACACTCTGTTGCTGGTACAGTAGAGGGGATTTAATCATACTCTGGTTTCTGCCCATCAGAAGCACGCGACTCTACGCCTGCTCACTATATAACACCTACATTGGAAAAGGCGTCTCGACTTGAATTAGCTCGTGTGTCGACTTCGGGTGTTCGAGACAGCGGTAACAATTACAAAAAGCCTTCTACACTTCTTCATTCTGTCTACGAACTGATTTGTGAGGGCGAATGGCGATAAACTGCGGTAAGTAAGATGTCGCGAGTGACCCTAGCACCACAGCCTGGGTATTAATAACGTTTCGTCGGTCGGAATTGCCTTTCAAAGAATGGCGGCTTTCCACCCATTTACGATTCCAATGCTTTAAAAAAGGCTGATGTTGTATTGCACTAGTCTATTCCGTGGATACATTCAACAATGACGGGCATATTAATCTGTTTGCATCAGGTGTCCCCAGCCAGCTAAATTTTCCCCAACTAAATAATGAAAATGGCCTCTGTTTCATGCAAAGGGAGACATGTTCATTTAATCAAAAGCAAATCAAAAGCATATTTCTCTATCCTTAGCTTTTTTCCCCAAGCTACCGCCATGGCGATCACAGCAGTGTTGCGAGCGGGCCGCTTTTAACAAATTATGTTTGGTTGAGGGCAATCTACCGAGGTGCGCTTGCAAGTGAACTTCAGCAGCGGGAGTCGGAGATTCGTGATGAAAACGTCGTTCTAGCGAAAGCCAATAAATACTACGTTTAGGTGCTTTTTAGAAATTTGGCTTTATGACGTCAAAGATACGCCGATGCACATGTATTTGTACCATCTTATTTCAAGCCATGACCGTTGACTTGTCCGTGAAATTCATAGCTCCAAATATTTAATTCCCTATTAGAAAGCGGATGGATGCCGATAATTCTTTGATCCAGTAATGAACTGTCGTAAAATATGAGATGGTATGAGAGAGAGAGAGAGAGAGAGAGAGAGAGAGAGAGAGAGAGAGAGAGAGAGAGAGAGAGAGAGAGAGAGGAGAGAGAGAGAGAGAGAGAGAGAGGAGAGAGAGAGAGAGAGAGAGATGGGAGAGAGAGAGAGAGAGAGGGGGAGAGGGAGAGAGAGGGAGGGAGAGAGAGAGAGAGTCAGTCAGATAGACAGACAGACAGACACGTTCAGGAGACAGGTAGACAAAGACAGACAGACACATACATACAGAGACACAGTAAGAGAGGGATAGAGCCAGTGAGACAGACAGACAGACAGATAGTCAGGTATGGACAGATTTCAACAGCCCGTCTTTATTCAGAGTTACTTGCGTCTGTAAACATCCATTAGAATGTGTCCAGTGGCCATTAACGCCATCTTCGAAATGCAATTTTCCCGTAACATGGCTTTTAGATAAAGGATAGGTAGGTTGTTCCCGTCGGATGCACTGTCAAATGTACGCCCGTAACATATTGCCGTAAGGTCAGAGAGCTTTTGGAAAAAGTGATTACATTTTACACACGTTGCAGCGACGAACCACTCGCTTTCTGAAGAAAAGTGGAATTAGCCATATTGGATGCTATCAGGTCACCGAAACCGCACATGATTTGAATCAAAGTTGCGATTCCAAATTTCGCAGAATGAGGGAAGGTCAAGTAGACCGAAGAATAACACGCATCATTCCAACAACTTATCTTCCAACCGCACGCACACACGTGTCAGAGAGGCATGCCAAAAAGTGGAACAGACCAAGAGACTGTGGCGCCCACCAGTTGTCAGCTTGATATTGTCAATGAGGAATGAATATACACTAAAAACAATATTGGGATGATATTTCTCTACATCGAGATCTGGAACAATAACTATTTGGGTCAGTGAAATGCGGCGTGTTTGCATTGTTTGAGGAAGGTTAGTTGTTAATCATTTGCTATGTGCTAAGTCGTATTGAAACCATTTTCACTTAATTCGCGCCAATTTGCTAATGTTTACTCAAAGCACAGTTAAGTCGACGCCCAAAACAATTATAGGCTTGTTTCTCGTTCTAGGCCTTTTGAAAAAAATGATACTGCGACGCGGGTTAAATTCTTGTTTTCATGTATTTTTTTATTTCTTTAAGGTAATATGCACCTCGAAAGTGAAAGACTTAAACTTTTGCTCAAACTTTCCTCAGTGAAACTTTCAACCATTCGTTTACCAAAACAAGAATAAAATCAGGGGTCACCGTGCAAACTTTGGTACTAGAGAGACAAATAACTTGCGATTTCTCGATATTTGAAATTCAAAATGGCCGCCATCCTGTGTTGACTCTATGGGGAAAAAAGACGGTTAAAACGTTTCTTTCGCCAAGAGCTTCAAAATGAGCCCTCACAAGTGGTAGGTCAGAAGAATATTGATAAAATTTGACGGCCCGAATTTCTGTCCCCGAGGCGCGTTCTACTTTAAATCTATCATCACCCAAAAACAGAACTAAACATGCAGCGCTAATAACGCTAAGTTATATTTCTGTAAATTAATATCTTTTAATGAATGAGAAATAAAAATGACGAGGCAAATCTATAAAATCATCATTGTTTTAACCTGAGATAAAACATGGCGCTACTGCGTGACTTTCGGCAGTGTACAGTGAATTGAATATCACGGCACTAGTTTTTTTGTTTTTTATTGAGGTCGACTGCGTGATAACTTTCTCCCGGTTTTGGCTTTGTAGAAAAGACAGACACATAAACCGTGGTTTCTAATTTTGATGATACGATATATCTCGTTTAGGTTACGTGTTTAATAACCTAGTGCCTGACAATGCTTTTGCGTGAGAATTGTTAAAATAAGCTTATAAAGACAAAGACGCTACGCGCCGTTCTTAACCCTTTATAACTGCTGCAATTCTCCGCACCATCATTTTGGACCAAATGGACGCAACTTTTGATTTGCTACAGTTTTTGATAAAAAATTTTGGCAAAAATCTGAAAAAAGTCGTCTTGATCTGAAAAAACCTGTCTGCATGATATTTCTAAAAAAGACCACTTAAGCACGCAATGAGTCAATGAGTCGCCTACGCGCGCTTACCAGAAACAACTGAACGCTATACTTTCCAGTAACCATTAGATGTATGCTAGCCTGCGAGTACAAATGCTATCATTTTTCAACGTTCCCAGAAGGTGTTATTCATGAAATAGTCTGTCTGGCAAATTTGATGGCTAAAAATTCTACTTTCACACAGGTGTGTAACGGTCTTATTTCTGGGCGTCAACCAAAGTCACTTTGTGAGTAACATTTTATCTTTATTATAAGCACCGTTGTCATTTACCGTAAATGTCACTGCGTCAGTCACGGATGCACGAGCAGACGATAATTTTAGAACAAGTATGAAGAAATGAATTATGTTGAAAAGCAAATGACCACAACAACGCGATATCTATTTATCATGTCAACACTGAATTGAAATTGTGTTCATCACATGAAAACTGCAATTTTTTTGAGAATAAGTAGTGAAATATTATTTACGTAAAAAGGCCGACTGGATACAATAATATCAACGTGGTGCAAGTACTGTCAAGATAGGTCGTGTCACGATTTCTTTGACATCTGCATCGTTACTACACCTAATCAGTTGTCCTGTGACGGCAAAGTCACTGAATAGGCATCAGTTTTCCTTCTTACGGCTTGCTTTTGGATGAAAGAATAAGTCCGACTCCGCCCGGAACGCCAACAGCCTCGCCGACCATGGTAAGGAAGCATAACACAGCCAAACGACGAATGTGCTTCAAATGTGATGGCGACACCAAAAGTTAATGGGCCTAGTCTGCCCCGTTGCACTTGATGCGTCGAATGCATAACGCTTGCATGTATATACTAGTGCGTCATTTACTTGTTGCGACGCTTTATTTATCATGGTTTTACTGAGTGGAAATTTAAATTTTCATTTCTCGTCGTTTCGGAAGATACATATTGATACAAGTGATAGTTGAAAATAGAGTTCCATGTGGTTCAATTCAACCTATCCGTGTGTAGGCGTGTGATTGTTCATAGACGACTGATTTTACCAATTAGAAAAACGATGGCAAAACGGTCATGCCTACCCTGTGTTTCAGACTAACGGCAATTTAATCACACTAGTGAACAGGGAGAAACGCTCGCCGATGACCTGACGACGAACCGCATCGTACACTCCCTGGCTGTGGTTTTTCGATCTACTGCTAAATATTTGAGACACTCCGGTCCCGAGTTGTTTGTTTGCCTAGTAGGCAGATATATCACTCTGTTTTCCATGATGCCCAAGCATCCAAAGGCTTCGCGACCTTCTAACCATTCGTTTCAATCAGGCACCCCAGAAAATAAAACCACACTGAAAAATACCGATGGTGGTGTTATCCATGTAAACCACCGCATCTCAGTTTACACCGCGCCACGTGTCCGCAAATTCCTCGCTGTATGCTACTTACGTTAACGTTACGAGTACTTGATCTTATTCCTAACACCTGGAACATTCCAGAAAATGCAATTTTTTTCCCTGTACACGATTATTATTCATCTTTTCATAAGTATTGCCGATGTATTCACCACGGGTGTGCTTCGTATCGCAATTATTGTCAGCTTATCTCACTCCGAGAACGTATCTCATATTTCTGTCCATGTTTTATGAATGCCGGATTCATATGGATAACAAATTAAACTGATTTATTGTGACTATATGGACCAGTATTGCGGTTTTTTTCAGAAGATAAGTTGTGTGACGTTCCAGGCTTATTGCATAGCCCTTGCATGAAAAGAAATGTAGCTTGATCAATATCGTACCCTAACACGAATGGCTGCACTTTATTGCCACGGCTGACGTTGTGTGTCGTACTTAATTTCAAAAGTGAGTGATTGTGAGTCTGTTGCAGATGCTAGAACAGAGCCGCATCCCTGTACGCGATGTAATGGTCATGCTTCTGGCAGCCTTCATTCCGAGTTTCTGTCATGTCGTCACGCGGATGTCCATCACAGATACGGAAGCACAGACACACGCGCAAGCTCATCAGGTTTTTAGGTGCGCGTTATCATCAGCAATCAACCAAAGTGGCTAAAATAACAACTTTGCAATTTCATTTTCTTGCCTCCGCCGGATGAGTCAATTAAGAGGACGGGGGAAAATTCAATTTCGTGAAATAATAAGCCACTACAAAACGGTATAGCGTCCCAGTTGTTGTATTTGATCAATCAAGACTGCAATTTACTGCTTAACTGTATCCGGCGCCAGCATCGGTTTATGTCTGTCGCATTTGAAAAAATAAAAAAAAATCGAATTTAGGGCGTCTGCAAAGGTCAGAAATGTCGATCAATGTTAAAGGTCAACCAATGTAATAAAATATCGAAAATTGATAACGGGCACTGATATAACGTCACCCGGCTACTACAACCGCTGTGGGCTGACCATGTGTCAATATCGCAGATCTTATCAGCACATACAAAGGGGGTGATTGAATTTGATAGAGTGCATTCCGATCTATTTCATTATAGCATTGCTCGTCATGGCACTTCGCCCGCTTAACCTTCTGACTTCTCACATCGCTATGTGGGGAAACTTTGACGAAGTAAAATTTAATTTAGTCTTTAATGAATGATGTACTTTTTTGCAACGGCTTGTGTTTCAAAAACAGATCCCTTAGTTTGCATCCAATGTAAAAGCGTTCATTTATCATGGTCAAAATTGTGAGGAATGTCATTTCTTTAGAATTTTAGCGTGAAATGTTATAATTCACAGAGTTTTGAAGAAAAGTGTTTATTTCACAATATAGACAATGCGGCTGTTTTACTCTGAAAATTATACTGTAATTACCGTCATATAAACGTTTTGAGGTTAGAAGGTAAAGACAGGGATTGACTTCAGGATAGCCAAGGTCACGGGAATGTATTTACATATGCCAACGCTTCGCCAATTTGCATTTCACCACCGACCAGACGAACTTCTGGTGTTTTCATTGTACTTGCGAGCCATCAAGGATGACGATAGCTTAATGCATAAATCATGCTAAGTCAACATCTGTTCTGTCGCCATGCAGTCATGCCTGGCATGTTTTTCATGCGATTTCCTAATCGCCGACAAGAGCTTCAATAAATACTTACGGTTAGCTTAAAGACTGCATCCATTACGTACAACGTAAGACACCCCTAGAGCCTGCTTCGACGCTGATGCATAGATTGATGAATAAATAATGGGATGGTTTTACTATTTGCAATAATTAACTACGATTACCGTGATGATTACTGCGGTTTATTATCCACATAAAACAATGCATATTTTCAAATAAGTCCATATTGAAATTCACAGAGCTCTTGGAGGAGAAGAGGGGGTCAAGTCAACTTTTGTATCTTTAATCAGGAGTTCTCTTACTTTTCTTGGTTCGGGTCATGTGCTATGGCACTTACGAAATGATGATCAAAGAAGAATAAAAACAACATCATTCAAAGACAATGTTTTCCCAACGACTTTAGCCGGAGATGTGTGCCTTCAACCGAAACGTGGACTAGCAGTCCCGTTGGATATCGAAAGAAAATAAATTTGCCCTCCTGCAGTCAAATATTCATGAACCTGCCAGTAACGTGTTACAAAAATAATTCCATTGCGTCATCTCGAGCTTATCCAAGGCTGCAGATTTGAAGGGGGACTGCAAAATTGTTGGAAATTGCGCATGCGCGAAGTAACATAACTGGGGTCAATTATATACGGCCACTATCAACCTTCCCTGTGATCTATGTCATGCCTCTCTGTCTGTCTGTCTGTCTGTCTGTCCGTCTGTCTGTCTAGCTGATTAACCGCTTGTTTATCTTGTTTAATATTTGTCTGTGATTTTTTTCCCGAAATCTGCAGATTTTGTTATCGATAAAGTAGCACTATATTATTGATGACATTCTGGGGTTTGGAAATGTTTGTCACGTCTCAATCAGTGTGATATTAACAAGGCTTATATGGTCGATTAAATAGATTCATTGGTGAGAAGGGAACATTATATAATGACGTACATTGCCTAGGCTGTGTAATTGGCAAATGATAAAAATGTTATTGGCAACTGTGCTTTTATAGGTTACCGTAAACTACAGATGTACGGCATCACGATCATTTGTTAACTGATTGAACAACCATGTAGTTTGAGAAGCCCCTCCACATTCCATAACGTATTGACATTTTTGAAGAACCCAACCCATTATTCTGTGGTCAATGTTGATTGACGCAGAATGTAATTTAAGAGCTAGCTAGCCAACGTTCAGTCTGACGAACGCCAATATATCGGAAAATGACGTGACATCGCACGTGGAACGAGAGCTGGCAGCTATAATTCCGGCGCCGAGGATTTCAAAGATATCATGCTTATGTGCCGTCAGGGCATAGTTCTACAACCAGGCAGTCATAAGATTCTACATTTCAAGGAAATCAAGCACGCCTCACACCAGATTCACAGTTCCAATTGAAAATAAATCCTTTGAAGTCTGGTCATAAATTTCGGGTGCATGTTAAACAGTCGATCTCTAAAGTATACGTGAACATGCCACGGTACTCAGCAGGTCAACGAAAAAAAAATCAATCCAAAAACAGTCCATCTCCCAGCGGATAGCAGATACTCCAAATCAGCGAAGCAAACAAAAACGAGGTGTCCCGTACATTTTTGTAAACTGATGCATTGAC